>NW_010396093.1:179279-207833 GCF_000710305.1 Buceros rhinoceros silvestris
TGAACCGCTTAAATAAATTAGTGCAAGATGTTGGCTGACACAGCTCTGCTCTTAGTGTGTGTGAAAGGGTTTGGGTTTAGTCTGAGAGTCATGGGTCTGCATGCTGCCAAATGAGGCCATTTATGTTTTCTTAGACTTGGAAGATACTTACTCATTCCTAGACCTCTACCAGCGGCTACTTCGTGCTGTTCTGTGTGTCCTGTTATGAAAAGGTGTGCTTTTCATATTTCCTTTTTCTGCAGTCATATGAAAAGAAAGATTTTGATATGCAAGGGAGAAAAGCCTCTTTTTCCCCTTGTTGCACAATGGAAAATAATTTCCTGACACAGTTAGCTGTCTGTCTTCTATTTTTTTCCCTCCTGAGTGCTCCAGTCACCAAATTCCTTAACTTCTATAACTTCCTCTTTTCTGCACTTAAAAGTGCACATAACCTGGATTGGCCTAAATTTTGCACCGTTTATCCTAGAAGCAGCAGAATTTTCTAAGGAATCATAAGGAACTCCAAAGACATGAACAGAAAATAAAAACACTACTTCAAACGGGAGGTTAAAAGCCAAAAACAGAGCTTCTGCTAAGTTACTCAGATATCATAGTAGTGTCTGATATTAGCCAGAACCAGTGAGGAAACTGGAGCACTCTGAATGTGAAATATTTAAAAATAGTTTCATAACTACATAAATACCTTTGGAGTCAGAACTTAATTGAAACTTAAATTCTTTGATAGTTATTAGTCATTAAAAAGAATGACCCTCTATTTAATTTTTAGATTTTAATCTCGTATTCTTTTCTCTCCCATTAGCTCAGAAACCAGTTCGTTATTGCCCCTTAAGGCTTTCTATATAATTAAATATTCCTGAAACTCCAAGTGCCAGCTATACTGGAAGAGACTGAATCAGAGTAAGGCAAGATTATTTACAAAAGTTTTCTATTGGGGGTTTAGCACAAGAATCTGCTTTCACTCATGTCAGGTGTGGGTCACCCTTTTCTTACAAAGAAATGAGACTTTCTGTCACCAACCTTAATGCAACCATGAATAGGTACTATGTGTCCCTGAAGACACACAGCTCTTTTTGCTTAGGAAGATGATTTCTGGAAGGGAGCGTTAACAACAGGTGAGAGGTAAAATCCTGCCGGTCTGGAAACAAGGGACCAGAGCTTACACTCAGTAAAATGTGTGGCTCTGTGCATGTGTACTGTTTTATGGGCAATGTAAGATTTATGAAGTTCTTAACTAGAAAAGTTCTTACTTTAAAGTGCTGGATATTTTTTTTGTAAATGGGGTGTTAGATAAGTAGACTGTGTGGTGGATATGGAGTAACTATTTAATAATCTAGGAATATGGGAGTATAATTTAACCAACAGTGCATGTGATGGACAGCGAAGCATCATGCCAGCATATCAATATCCATTTTAGATTTTTATGTGTCTCAATATTGGAGAAACCAGCAGGAGAGACGACACAATGACTATATAAAGAAATGCAAGACCAAGGTCCTCTTTCAGGGCCCAAGGCAAGACTATACAGCTTTTTTGGCAGAAGAGAGTGCTTAAAAGGTCTGTGAGAAATTAGACATTGAAAAAGGAGTCTCTGGAGAGAAAAGAAAACCATGAGAAAGCAATTGATAGTCAGACCGGATGGAAAAGACTCGAATCCTCCAGGCTGTCTGAAGCAACCTTCCTGGTTTTTAGGGAAAGGTAAACCCAAGGGATGGCCACGTCAATAACCATGTCATTGCTGCAGGACAGAATTTTCTCTGGAAAGCTGGGCAGACCCAGCCTGGGATCATACACTGCTCCAAATGGAGAGGAACAGAAGCTGTATGTGCAGCATAGGATGGCCTTGAAAGAAATGGACTGTGCTGTGTTCTGCTGCAATATGGGGTCCCCATGCAGAAGCCTTCCTTCCCTCCTGTGATACCATGCGGAGACTCTCAGTGGGGCGATAAGGCTTGGATGCTTCTTCTTGGATGCAAATCCTGCAAGAAGAGAGTGTTTCTGGCCAGCATCTATTCTCATGCAAATTGCCTTCAAGGACAAGCAGGCTTGAAATTGTCCCGAGGACTAATTAGGTCCTAGATTTAGGTACAGAAATAAGCAAGGAAACCAAACTCAGAGAAGGTCTTTTCATTCCATGTGGAAGATGAGCATGAATGAGAAACTACTGTTAGCGAATATAACTCGTCTTTTAAATGGAGCCTGAGGACCATTCTGAGTGACTCCCGTATAAAGTGCTCAAGATGAAGGGAAAAGATAGTTACTGTGGAGGGTGGTAGGAAAAGAGATCCTAGTTCTGCCAGAAGCTTCCTTGGCCAGTCTCTTAGTCTGTATAGAGTTTAATTCAATGGAGCTCTGGTCTCTGTTTGAAACCGCCACTACGATGTCGAAGCAAGAAATAGCAGTAACAATAACATACCTGGGTTTTGTGGTGGTGCATTGCTTGTTTGTGTTTTGTTTTGTTTTTTTTTTCAAATTTCGTCATTTACCACCTTTCATGTTCTCAGTTTTACTTTGTTACAAAAGGAAAGGAAGGTTATTATTATTTTGAAAAATGTAGGTGGCAATAACTACCAACCTTATCGCTCGCTAGGCCCTGGCAGATGAACCTCAGGTGTAAAGGGTGGAGCCAGTTCCGCGCACGCTGCGCCTCACCTAAAAAATCCACTGCGCAGGCCCGAAGGGTGCACTCATCGCTTGCAGTGAGCGTGGGAAAAACCCTTCCCAGATCTTCGTTCATGAAGCCAAGCCATGATGATGATGATCCCAGGTAGATAGAGTTTTATTGTTTGCATTTTCTGGAAAATCTAGGAATTTTGTTTGTTTGTTTTGGAGTTGGATTTACTGACTGAAAAAATGGTTGAACAAGAAAAATATCATGAAAACATTTGATTGCTCAATATGAAGCCCATGATTTGTCATGTAGCACTAGATTAAAAATAATACATCTTCAGAGGTGCATTCACTTGCTGCTACAGAAGTTCAATAAAACACTTTGCTACCTGCTAATATCCAGGGAAAAACTCGAACTAATGAGTTTGTACTGTTGTTTTGGGTGAAGGGATTCATTTGAAAGGTTTGATCTACCAGGACCTTATTAACTGTATTTTGATTTTTGTATTGAAATGCAACTTCCCAGCTGCATATGTTCTGAATAATACTGGTATCTGGATGAAGAGAAACGGGCTCAGATACATCTGAGCAAATCAGTGATGATTTTAGCTAGAAAAGGAGAACAGTGGGACACAGAGGTCACTTTTTCATGACTGTTCCTTGATAGTCAAGCTGGTGTTCAATACTTCTGATCTTCAAGACAGCTGTGGCCAAAGTTGTTTCTCCATTTAAAATCTGCTGGCACACAGCATCTATTTCTGTCAAATGAGCTCAGCAATACAAATTTTGCCACCTCTGTCTAAATAAAAGTAACTCCTTACTTTGTCACTCTTTGAGCTCTTTTATTAATTTCATTTCTTTTTTGCAATGAAATCTTACATTTTATTTAATTCCGTATTACAGAAAACTTCTTAGCCGTGAGGAGAACAAAGTAATACTCCTGCTCAGTCTGAGACTATATTATGGGAGGAATACATTTGAATATTTATATAAGGAAAAATGTTTACTGTGTAGGACGGTATACTCAACGACCCGAAAGATTTTCTTTGAAACTTTAAAAAATGTCCATAAGCCAATTTCAGATGTGACTGCATACTTCTGCTCTCCTTTCTTTGATCCTCTCTCTTTCCCACACCAGTAGCTTTTATCTGACTCTCATTATTACATCCTCGGGGCTCTTCAAACGGCCTTGTATTGGTTCTGGCACATCCAAGTGAAGTAGTAACTAAGTAGTTAAGTGCTGGTGTTTTCACTTTACAGAGTGAGAACTGGAATGAAAAGTGGCATGCCCAAGAACACTTGTAGAAAGACCATGGCCAGACAAATGCTTGGAAATAAGCTTTCCAGCTCCCAGGCAAGCACCAACACCAGGGAGCAGGACTCCCTTGCCTCTTCTTGTAGTACTACATCATCACCTGACTGCTCCTAGCTCTTTTTTACAGCCCTGAAGGGAATCAGTATTAGAGCTCCTCTATCTTAGTGCAAGGACATCTAAGAATACATTCCAATGTAAGTAGTAACAAGTAAGTTCTAGGTGTGGGATTTTCTCATCTAACTCAGAAGTCTGTGCTGTAGGTGACTACATCTGGTTTACTTTACTTACTGTCTCTTCAGTCTGGAAAAAAGATGTTTCAAGGGTGCTTTTTGTCTAAGGTGGGCAAGGTAAATCATGCTTCCAAGATATCTCCTTCACCCTGTAGATGCTATCTGGATGCTTAGTTCAGTGCAGAAGTTTGGTAGGAGGAATCTCAACTAACTTTGATTATTATTTCCAAGTAAGCACACGTGCTTGCTCTGACATTTCTTACCCATTTGTATGCCCGCTATCAGCACTCTCAGTCTCTTTAAAAGAACACTTTATAAGATGCTACTGGAAAGACATGCAAGCCAGCAACACAGACTGCAGGTGGCCAGTGCTATGGTTCGTAGCAGATCAACAGAGTAGGAATCAACATAATCTAATTTTTATTCAACTTCTGTAGTTGATTTTGCCACAACTTACAGCTAAAAAAAAAAAAGTCCACATCCCAAATCGTGCTGCCGCGGTGATTTTTGTTTACAAACAGTAACAACTGAGCTAAACTTTGAATGTGCTACTTTAATTTCCTTGATGTTGTTTCCTTCTTTGTAACATGTGAATTTGATTTTTGTGTTTGATTTTCTTCTAATGTATCATGAGCTAAATAGTTCTACTGATCACTGACTACGGAAGGCTACCCTCATGAATTAAACATTGGCTTGAGAGCATGGCTTTCAAAGAGGACTTTCTATGTAGGGTTGCCATGCTGCTGTCCACGATTTCCCAGGCAGAAATATGCATGCATGCATTATGGAGCTGGATTCCCAGTGTGCAGTAAGCCAGGCATATCAGGTTTATTGTGCATGTGTCGACATTTTTTGGCGCATTCATGAACGCATCCAACTCATTTTGCCTGCACCATGCAATTGATATGTAGAAGATATTCCTCTGTCCAGGACTTGCCGATGTCCACAGACCAAAAAGAGGTATTGTTACTATTGCCAAGCTGCCAGATATGCAGGAATGGCTACTGTCCTCAAACCCCATAAAAGCAAGACTTCCAGGAAGCAAAAGAGGACGTGTTTGAGTTTCCTGGACAAGTGGTTATCCCCGTTCTATAATCTTAGATAAACCATTTCATCTGATATCTTACACATCCACATTTAAGTTGAGGCAATTGCAATGCTAAGTTACACCATTCTTCTGGATGTAAATTTCCAGGAGCTGTAATCCATGAAAATTAATTTCAAATCATTGCAACCCTTTCTAAATTTCAATAAAAGTCGATGGGCTCTGAGACATCCCCAGACATACTTTTTGCTCTTTATAGATAACCAGTTATTTTCATCTAGTATTACACTAAAGACTAGTTGGGCTTTCGTCTCTTCCCTTTCAAAAATTTGAAGAGTAGTGATGCAAGCAGGAGTAGGTCTAATTGGTAGAAAAGGGTTTGAGGCAGATGATTTGGAAGAACAAATGTTGACCACAGAGGCCTCAGCTGCTCTTAAACAATTCTTCAAAGCAAGCACAGTACCTTGCTCTGATTTCCCATCTGTTCTTAGACCTCTTTGTTTAATAGCATCATCAGGACATTGCTTTCTGTCTGGTAGAGGGCATCTTCTCACCTTTCCAACCTCCAGTTATTCTTTCCTGACAAAAACACTTGAGCATGAAGAGAAGAAAGTCTTTGCCCTTGAGAACGCTTGCTGCTAGGCTGCATTTGCCCCTCCACTGCATCATGAAAATCTGACTTTTTCTGAAGCTCCAGTTATAATTACTTGAAGGAATGCGATGCTAAAAGAAAATTGTGTGGATTTTGTTTTATATGATTTGTTTATAACTTAAGATGGCACGTAATAAAAAAAATCGTATAAATCTACTGATACAAACAATCATTTTTTTATCAGGAAATTACATGGGCAAAGTATTGGTTAGTGAAATGAGTCTTAATGAAATTCAGTCAAAAGCTGCAGATCCGTGAATGAACAGGAGCCTCTTAATAGAAGGTGGTTCTATTTTTCCTGTAAGGTTCAGAGATTCAGACAATAAAATAGTGATTTAATAGACTTTAAGTCAATCAAGATGATACAATAGTGTTAATTAGCCTTTTGTGCCTAATTCACAACTAATTCTGTTGTCTATTTATTTATGTTCTAAAGTGGCTCTGATGAGATTTTTAGTATTTCGCCTAAGCTGAAGATTCATTTTTACGCTGGCTAGCTGGTAATTTTCTCATATATAGCTTGAAATTGTACTCTAGATAATTTTGCATAGTAGTATATCTACATGTCAGGACCATTGGCTGCTGTGTTGAATGGCTCTTCAGAGCTGACAACTGGATAATAGCTTTACTTTCAGCCAGCAGAGGAAGTCAAGAGCAAAAGTGTAGAGATAATGTGAATATAATTCATTATTCAAATATGCAAGTGATGAACTGAAAACAAAGAGGAAGAGTAATAATGGTGTCATTATTTTTATTACTCTTGTTTTGCAAACGTAGCGTGAAACATTAAAGTATATCTTTGAGAGATTCTCAACTGTACGGTGACAAATTTACTTTCTTGGCAATATTGATAAAAGGAAAGTAAAGTAGACAGGTTTTGGCAGAAGGTATGCTGCACTGTTAGTTGTACTATTAAATATTTCCTTGTTGCCTTTTGCTCTTTAAAATTCACATTATTAGTTACTCTTTAGAAGCCTGATCAGTGACTGGAAGAAAGCGCATTGTTGTTCCTGTGGCTCTTTTTAGTTAAGACAATCTTCAAAGCTTTTAAATCTTCGTAGCATGACTAACAAAGGCCAAACAGGCAGGTTATGTAAAGCTTTCCCTGAAAAATTAGGAATTTGCATGTGCTTGCAAAACATCCTTCATGGAAGCAGCACAGATACAGGTTTTAATGGAATAGGGACCTAGAGAGCATCCATTTGGTAATGGAAGTGTTTTCCCCTTACTATGCTGTTAGCACTCTATCTTTCTTATTGTCTGTTTTACTTCTCCAATACTTAGGTGAAGGTTTATTAAAAAAAAAAAAATCAGTGCTTTTAAGTGTATGTACAGTAATATACAGAGCCTTTTGGAAATAAAGAGGAAGGATGTTTTCTGATAAACATACAGCAGGGGTAATGAAAGGCCACTGCAAATATTCCGTCCCTTTTTTAGCGCGTGGGGGACAGTGTGGCAAACACCGGTTTCTCCTGACAGGTTATGCACCAGAGAAAGAGAAATAAAGCATGGAAGAGACATGGAGGTCTCGCCTCTGTGTGCGTGAGTAACAGAGAGCAAGACAGCACATCTGGAAGGGCCCAGGTACAAGCTATGGCATTCCCTATCTCAGTTTAAAATCTCTTTGTAGCTGCACAGGAGAGCTTTGTGGCTTATTTTTACAGTACCTGCAATGTGTGCATTAGTTGTTTATCATACGACTACAGACTGTATGGCATGCTTTTATGAAAACCATCCAGAATTTACTGTTAGATTTGACATGCAGCTGCTGTGAGGTTACAGCTCTGTGCAATTCCTCCCGGAAGAGCTTGAATAGGTGTTGTTCTGCAAGGAGTTAATTTGAGATAAGGAAGAAGGGGTAGTTAAAAACAGCATTACCTTCACATTTCTAAAAGTAAGTTGAAGCAGGCAAGGCAGGCAAAGCCTGGAAAGAAAAGCGGTTTTCCTGAATGCACAAATGGGAGACTGAGGCACAGGGGAATTAAGAGTCTTGCCCAAGGTCAAAGAAGATTGTTGGGGACCTCTCCCTACTTGCCATTCATTGTTGTTCCCCCAGAACTGTCTTTCTCAGCTTCATAAGCAGTATTTTGCCTCCTAGGCCAATGATATATTAAGAACTGATAGAGGTTTAGTTTTTAACTCTGAACATTTTATCATTTTTATGGTAATGACGGTATGAAATGCCAGAAAGGGTAGAAGTACCACAACATTTTGCACAATACTGTAACTGGTGATGAGTCTGATTCTCTTCTGCTTTACATTATAAATCCAGATAAATCACATTGTTTTCTTATCTACAGCAGCTTAAACTGTAGCAGACTTGAAATTTAATTCAAGTGATTGCTATTTCTATTTTTCTCACTTTTACCTGATTTCACATCTTCAACTTGCACTCAAACGTGAAGTAACCTTTTTAAATAAATAACTCACATGGAGATTTGGCTGCCAGCCTCCCCCTGGAGAGCCCAAGGGGTTGTCACAGTTCTGCAGAAGTATGGTTCTGGAAATGGACCATGTGAAGAAAGGACCAAGGCTGCAGTGTGAACTGGGAGTTTCAGGGGCAGCTTGTTCCACTGTTTTTATGACTCTGAAAGTGTCACTTGGATTCTGAGTCAAAGAACTAGTTAAGCATGTGCTGAACTTCACTGGGACAGAAGCCTGTCCTTGCAAAAGCATGTGTTTAAGCACTGTCTTGAAAAAAATATGGTTTCCTGTATCAGGGCTTTTAATCTCTCCGTTCTCCAGTTCTCCATCTGTTAAAAAGAATTAACAGGTGGCAGAAAGGAAATGTTGTTATCTGTCTTCTGTTAGCTCTTTAAAGACTCTCCCTCTGACTGCTTGGAGCCACTATCTCAGTGAGCCCTCAGCCTCTCTTGAAACATCCTTGTCACAGTACAATGAAAAAGAATAATTCATGCAGTTACTTAACAAGTATATTATGCAACGCTGAGCTTCCCAGAAGAAAGATTCTGAGGAATGGGGAGGGACTGCTGACCTTCCTAAAAGAAACTGTAACTGTGCAGAGAACCTCAGGCGTTGCACTTCAACACCAGACATGCCGTGGCTTCACTGTTCTCTTGGACTCTGAACAGGTATTGGTCATGTCAAGATCGGGCAGACAAATCTTTTCACAGACAGCCTCAGAAAGAAGATGGAAGATCCTCCTAAAGATAGTAGCTACTGCTGTCTGATAATACAACACGTTCCTTTCAGCAAGTACCAAAGAGGATTAACCTACACGGATTGGTTGTTTTAAGGTGATGATCTTAGGTTTTAGAACAATGGCTAGAGCATGAGGAAGCTGGTCAGGCACGGGAGGAGTAGAAAGAACCAAGTCTGCAAAGTCTCGATTTCTGTTCTTCTATCATTGACAAAGCCAAGCCCAGAAACTAGTTACACTTGAATGCTACACCCATGCTGGGCCCCCTGGCTTGGAAAGACTCACAGTGCTAAAGAAAGTTCTTCATTAATGATTATTAGTAGTATTTATTCGTATTGTGTTATGAAGACACCATATACAAAACAGAGTTGGATGTAATTCTTGTGGTAAATGATTATAATCTAATTAGATGAGACAATTAAGAACAGGGAAAAGATATAAAAGAGTGAACAAAAGGATAATTAACCAACATTTCATTAGCTCAAATATTTTTCCCTTCGTTTGGCTCTTTGAAGTTTCTTCCTTGCTTATTTTTAAAATAATTTCTTTTTAAATTAGAAAAATCATTTCATTTTTCACATCGGCTCTGCGTAAACTGGAGAAACAGCTTCTTGTTAGAAATGTTTTAATTAACATGATAATAAGCATGATTCTGCCTCATGGATAAAGGCAGCTCTTTCCATTAAAGGAGTGAGAAGGACATTATACACTAGCTGCTTCAGACGCTAAGTAACAGTGTAGCTGATCAAAGCCAGCCCCTGCCCATCACAGGGACACACCGCACAGTTGCCCACAGTACGGAAACCAGAGGGGTACTCTTTCTTCCACTGAGATTTCCTACTGCTCAGTTATCAGCTGTGTAATTCCGGTGGCTGCGACAGGTAGATTTATTTTGCCCGGTGAGGCACCGACCCCAAGCTCAGCAGCGGATTGCTCAGAGCTGCCCGTTCAGGGGGATTTCATACCCCACATTGGGTTCTGCGCTGCAGCAGCTGCTTTGCTTCCTGCCTGCAAACCAGGCAATTAAAGCGAGCCTGGGTACGTCTGCAAAAGCTGAGGTCAGAGCTTTGACTGAAGGTTCGCATTCTTTGCCCAGCCTGTGCTTAACACTGTGTTATTTATTCCCGTAGCTTTCATGGTCAGCTTGGTTGTTTATGTGGTTGTTTTGCTCGCAGTATTCCTGGAAAAGTTCTGTTCCTCTGAAGGTTGGGGGGCAGGAGGGGACGCTGACAAGGTTGCAGCACATGTGTTGTTTCAGCCCCTCTACAGCCCTGTATAACCATGTGCTGTTGTACTTGAGAGCATCTTCCCCTAAGATGAAGGACAGAAACAAAGCAGCACAGACCGAGAGGCAGAGGCTGAGCTTTCACAGCTGGTGTTTCCACGAGCCCCACAAGCCTGATGATAGAGCTGCCATAGGACCATTTGCTAATTGGTCGCTCTGGCTCCTGGATCCTTATCTGACTCCAATGCTTCTGCACCAGCTCCACAAGCAGCAGTAGTAAGAAGCATAGAGATGGGAAAAGTGTGATATGTGAGTTATTTTCACAAGTTAGAGATGACCCCATAACTCAAAAGTGGTGGAGCGGAGCCTGAAGAAAGGTATTTTTGTCCACCACTGACTGTATTCAATTTATTGCTGAGTGTGTTCCTCCCCTCATCAACAATGAGAAAACTGCTGTTCTGTGTGAAGCTAATGCTTTCGCTTCCTTCATCCTGGGGTAGAGGCTGTCTCCTTTCTCCTTATCCCTATGAGTACAAGGTATTTCTTGGGCAATGTTATCAGTTGGCTTCTGAGCATGCTGGGTTGTCAGATCCATGCCACATCACAGACAAACTTTTTAGTGATAAAACATATTGACAAGTATGTGTGTGACACGGCATTTGACTATCAGATGTTAAAGGAATGCAAAAGACATACCATCGAGAGGCATATAATTCAGTGAGTGTCTGTCTATATAGAACAATTTATATTCTAATCATCACAAACCAATCATACTGTGAGTGCATTTTTGTTATTAATACTTTCTCTTTGATGCATAAACAATCCCATTTGAAATTCCTGGTACCAACTATGCTAATCTTTCACTGGAAAAAACTTATTTGCAGAGGAGGAAGAATGAAGGGTAGGTAAGCGAAATGTATTTCATCTGTTTGAAATAACTGCAAAACTATCAGCATTAACAGTAAAAATATTTAATGAGTATTGCACTAGGCAGCACCAAAAGTAGTGAGATACAGAATTGCATTTGTTCTGTCACAGACATGACTGACATTTAATTATTGTCTATTTTTGTGCTGATAATCTCATTCTTATCATTTGTTGTTAAATCCTTTAGAACCCCGAGAAAAATGAGATCAAGTGACAAAAATAAGATAATGGAATCATACGAAATAGAATAAAATTATATCTTGTAGGTAAGAGGTGATTCAGGAGAGTAGGTTATTTCAGAGGGTTGTATAAGCTCTGTAAGTGATTGTGAATTAAATGTGTTGAGCTCACAGAAAAGCTTTGGAGAAGAATGGCTGGTTACAAGCTAAGCTGACTTCTTCGTTGCCGTTGTGCAGCACATGCCATGTGCAATGATATAAGATCATTGTAAACCTCAAAAGATGGTGAATTTAAGTCTTGTTGGGGAAAAAATATATATCTTTCCAGCTCCCTTCCCTTTTGCCAGTTAGTTCCCTTTGTGCTGTTGTGAGGCTTTTGGAAGCCAGTTTGTCACAGCGACTGTAAAATCGGGATCTATTTTTATCATTCTTAGATTTCAGCCAGAAAAAGGTTTCCCAGTCTTTTGCCAAAGACTGTATTGACTACACAAGCCGATCCAAGCTTTTGAGTCACTGTGTATGTCTGTTTGCAATATGTAACAGGAAAATGTTTCTAGATGGAGTTTTAAATGAGGTAGGAAATCTGTTACAAAAATGAACAGATGAATTCTGCTAAGGGAAAGTCAAATGCAACACTCACCATTTATTAGTCTTTTCCAGGATAACCTGTTAAGTTCATTGAAAAATGATTTTGCAAGTTGTATGTTGGTGAAAACAATGAGGGTTTAATTTTGTTTCCTGCTAACCTCTGAATGATGTAGTGGAAATCTGGTCTACGCATGCTAAGAAAAAATGCTGACAAACAAAAGTACGCGACTCATGAATGTGCTAATTTACTGAACAGGAATATTACTTATCTGAGCGCAATAAGTGGTGAACCTTGTGAAACAACCCTAAGTTAGGAGATGAGGCTTATTCCCAATTCTGTTATTGACTGTCTGTACAACTACAGGCATGGGTCTTGAATATTCTTCCCAATAGTTTATGCCTTTTAAAATAAGTCATAATAATAAAGTGTTTTGGAGTCTCTGGATGAACAGAACTATGCGAATTCAAACAGCTCTTGCCATGAGAATTTGTTTGCAAAGTATTATTACAGGTACCTCTATCTGTACCAAAGGTAATTATTTAGGATGAAAGGGGATATGTGTCGTCAATTTGCACCCATTTTTTGAAAAGTAGAACTGTGCATTTTGTGAAAATCATGTCCGCAAATAGCTTTGCTTCTTGGGGCAAGAGAAAAGGAAGTAGGTCTAGTAGGTGTTGTTCAGATATCAAAGATGCAACATTTGAGGTGTTCTCTCTGCTTCATGCACTAACTCAGATAACCTTCCTTGTATGGGAATTCCTGCGGTTGATGGAGAATCTCTGTTCTGCTCCCTCACCATGGAAATTCAAAACGGAAACCAGTCAGGGTACTTCCGGCAGGTGATTTGCTAGGCTGCACATTCACCAGCAAAACGGAGGTCATTTCTCAACAGGATGATCAAGAGCTCCTAAACAAGATGCCTAAAGTAGTGCTATCTCTCTCTCTAAACCTGCATGCTGCTTTGAGGGTAGATGACTTTCACATTTCTGTACTCAAGCTCAGAGCAAGCCCAGACTCTTACATTTTGATTCCTACATCCTGGCAGCAGAAAACACAAGAAGGCGGCTTTGCTTGACCCGTTAGGAGAATGGCTTTTGCAACCTATCTTCTACCCAAGTAACGGACTGTGATTGCTCACTTAGTTTCATGCCCTCCATTTCCATCTTCCCAGCTTGGTCTGAAATGCCCAGGTAATGCCTGTAATGAGTAGCCGTAATGAATGTAAAGCAGCAAGAGAATTAATAGGACTCCATAGATGGTTCCGTCTCTCAAGAGAAAGGAAGAGCTAGGGGCAGCACTGTGCTGAGGATAAAGCTTTTCCAGGCCCCAGTTCCATTTGCACTATTGCTGGGAACAAGTTATTTCTTGGCTTGGAGCAGAAATCTTCAGTAATCTACAACAGAGCTTAGCTAATATTTCAAAATTTTGCTGCTTTACCAAATAAATCTGTCACAGACTTAAATTTATTTAGCTCATTTGTGAATCAACAAACATTTGTATTTAATAGAATCTGTGCTAATTTTTATTCTCATTTGTTCCTAAACCAGAAAAAAATCGGACTTAGTTTAAGTTTCAGTTTAAATGTTTAGATAAGTTTAGCCAGACGTAAGCTAATGAATCAGCAGAACATAGTACCCCACATCACTGGCTGTGTAGTGGACATGTAATCCATTCTTCAAGCTTTCAGAGAACTAGCAAACTAGTTTTTACCTCGAGTTTTATTTTGAATCGGCTTTGCTTCAGTCAGCTCCATAGCAGTGGTATTGAATGTCCGGGTCTGCCTGAGGAATGAGGGAATGAAGTGATCCCATTTCACCAGGCAATTGCTAGTGGTCCTCCTAGTCTTGACCAGTTGTCTCAGTGCAGTACTTAAGCTCTAGAGACCCCAGCTGCGTTTCCTGGCTGTGAATGCAGAAATTACAGTCTTCCACGTGTCTCTTTTATTCCCCATTCTCACAGGCATGACAAGAACAGCAGACACACTGTAGACAACTCCAGTAAAGCTCATGTGAAGGCACAGTGTCCTGGAGTCACGCAAATCCCAGGTAAGGACTGCAGTGTTTGAAGAGGAGTCTCAGGCTGTGCACTATCTTTGTCCCACTCGGGAAAACTTCTGTCTACAAAGGAGAACTGGCTTTGTAAAAGCATGCACAGTGTCAAATATAGATATATATATATATCTACTTTGGACTAGTATAAGTCTACATTACCAACATACTACCCTCTGGCAGAATTTAGATATGTGGTTTGGTTGACTTTGACATGTCCATAGGTGCTAATGAGCTACATCAGCTGTATGCTCCTCTGCTCTCCCCGTTTCATTTATAAAGAGTTAAATCTCTTTAAAGGATTTCTAACTTTCTGAATTGGAAAATAACACAGAAATAGCATTTAAATTGTGGCTTGGTCTTACGTATCTTTTGGTTGAGTTTCCTTCTAGTCATTCAATAAGCCTCACTGTTAGTGATAGAACTAAATCTGCCACCTCGCTGCCTGGTGTCTAATTAAGTAATTGCAACTGGGCCTGTTTGTGTCTTCCGCTATGTGGAAGACACAATTTGTGCATTATACTGGCATATCACTCACATCAGAGAGAGAGGAAAGCACGCCTGTTAGCTTATTTATACTCACTAATTGGAGACGTACCTGAGTAATAAGAGTTCAGGAGGTTTAAAATAATTCGTGTATTTCCAACTACAGTGTTGCTAACCTTCTATTTTGGTTCTGGACTGAGTTAATGATGTCCTTTTCAAAATGCCGTGCAAACGGAGCCTGCAAAATTATCTAACTGACCTGGGAACCTTTGAACGTCTGGTTGCAGGCTCCACAGTTGTTGATAAGATTTCGAAGATGTGAACACTGCTTGGTGAGAAAAGAGCTGTCGCTTTGTTATAGAGTGGCAAATGAGGAATATACAAAGTCTGTCAACCTAAATTCATATGCATAAAAATTTGTGCTAATTTAGATCATGACTCAGATCGAGAATCTATTCACTTCATGTGACGCCCATAGGAATCTTTCCTTTGATATCAGAGCACTTTGAAGCAGTTATTTGACCAGTGTCAAAGCAAGTATTATTGTACTTACAGTTAATGGCCAGTTGTGAATTTTAGTCCATAAAGTCAGGTTATATATAAGCCTATACTCCATCCTTGGTTGTGGGATAATGGATGTACTTCACAAATGCAGTCAAAACAATTTACCAAGGATAAAATGCTCATTTTGAAAAGCAAAGTCTATCACACACCATCTGCAGACAGTAAAGTGTCACGAAGACAGATTTATTGGCTTGGTGGTTGTTCCCAGGGAGTTCCTTCTGCACTGAAATGGTAACATGAGAAAAAGTGCTAAGAAAGTTGCTGGAAGACTGAAAAATTATCATTTGTATTGCTATCAGAGAGGTGGGAGAAGCAGATGTTTTGGAGTAGGCGAGGCGATGACTAGGCTGCAGAGAACTTGGACAGTGAAGAGGGCACGTTGCTCAGCAGTCATCAGAGCCCAGGAGAATGGCTTGCTTTACTAGACATCAGTGGGAAAAACGAGCCACAGTGACTGGTACAGCCTTTTCTTGTGAGAACCTTTTACGCAGACGGTTCTCTACAATGAGAAATTTTAGTTTGCTGCAACACAGAAGTGGGAAAAGATTAATATGAGCAAGCTGAATAAATTTCCCAAATTCTAGATAAAGACTGTAGACAAAACTCTCTACCATGCCTATATGCATCTTCAGTCTCAGAGATGGTGAGACAAGAGGCTTGACCGATAACACTCAGGCTGAATTCACCAAGCGTTGGATTGTTCACCCACTAATACGGAACGTGAGCTGGGCTTAGACCGTCGTGAGACAGGTTAGTTTTACCCTACTGATGATGTGTTGTTGCTTCAGACGTACCAAACAAAACCCCTTCACTTGGGCCCAAAGCTGGTCCTAAGGCCCAGTTACGGTGGTGGGTGTCTATGTACACATCTGACAGGCAATTCACTTCAACTGCTGGGATTCTTGTCTTCTTACTCCTTGCCCTCTGCAGCTGGTAGCTCAGTGATGCTGCTTTTCTCAGCTTGTCCTTCTGAATATTCCTGCATTATTACTGTTCCTTTGATTATCACAGTCTGCTAAGCAGTACCATGTTGCCTGACCTGTAAGCCAGGTAAGTCATGACTCAGAAAGAGCCACGGCAAGTGGCAAACGAAAAGAGAGAAGGAGTATCTTACAGGAAGTTATACGGCTGCCTTTTTTAAGAGAGTTCCCTTTTACATCTTCTATATTTTATTAACATAGTTTGTTTTTGAGATTAGCATAAAGAAAGAGTCTGCAATTTGGCTGGATCCATAGTTACACACACACAGAAAGAAAAAAATCAATTAATACTATTTGCTATTTTTACGCTAGCTGTTACAAAAACAGTCTATATAGCTTTGCAGCTAAGTTCAGCCTTTGGGTGGGGGCGGGCGGGGGGGAGTGTGGAAACAGCGTTGCAAGCGCAGGTGGAAATAGCTCTGTTTGGTAGAACTGTTACGTGCTTGCAAGTTTTTTGTTCCGAGGAACACAGTATTTCTACATATGTTACATATTAAGGAAGAAGTTTCCAAGCTGGAAGCTCTGAAGCATTAATGTCTTAGACTGCAGCCCAAAGAGCATCTAATCTGACCCAAGAAACGTTGAGGGCAGTGTTCTGGAGCAGGCGTAGAATGATGCCCTGAAAACCAGTATGGTCAGGTGTGGCTATGGGGAGGTCAGTGCTACATTCGCTGAGGCGATGATGTAAACTACAATCAGAGCCTTTGGGTCAGCCTGGGAAGGAATCCCCATAATATTATACTGTGATATTTTAGTGTGTGTTCGGCAAAGTAAGAGTTCAAAGTTTCAATGACTTTCCTATCTGTTCTTATAAATAAGGGACAGATTTTTCTCATTCAGTCAGGGCTTATGAGAATATCACCCACACTAAAAGAGACACACTAAAAGAGGCATATTATTTCGCTCTCTATTGTTCTGTATTCCATCGAATATGCAAAATGAAAAACAGGTGATTGCAGTGCATGTGTTTGCTCTTTTTTACTCCTTTTGGGGGGCAAAGAAACTTTTGATCTTCAGTCTGTACAGAAGCATCCCAACTTTGAAAAAGAGCACTGTCAGATTTATTATAGCACTGAAAAGTACAGATATTATGCTTACCATTACTCAGTGACCTCTTTAGGTTTGCTATCATGGTCTAAGATTTATTGCCTTCTGTGTTTAAAATGCAAAAGGATATGCCCTGTTAATATTTCTGGGTTTGCTGTGAAGCAATGACTTCCTGTTTGCTAGTACCACAGGTAAAGAAGACACAAACCACAAGTGCCAACACTATGTAATTTTTTTTGGTCCCGAGTCCCTAATTTCTCAGTCATCCAATGTGTTCTGTCAAAATGCAGCCTGAAAGTCTAGACCAAGAGATATCCATGATAGAAAGCGTACATCAGTATTTCAAGCTCTCTAAATTTACACTAGCCATTTGACAGTTGCTTGGAGATACAATCTCAATTTTTTTGCAGTAGCCCCTTCAAGAGGATATTTATGGCAGATACAACTGTAATTATTTACCTGTAACAAAGTCCAGGTCTGCCTGCTCCAGGTGATACAGACAACAGAAGGACACAGAGAAAATATTAATCTTGTTTCTGTCTAGATTTTGACCTTTTGCACCCAGCTTCTTAGCTCGTTATGGAAATGGAGCTGCAGGGGTTTTTTTGTTTGTTTACAATTTTTGCTTCCTTACCCCGAGTCCTGTCTGTGATGTTATCTGTATCTGAATGATAGTTGAGGGTCCGAGTGTAATTCCTTGACTTACATTTAATGTTCTTACTTGCTTGCATTAAAAATGCTGAAGTCAAATGGAACTATTTGAGTTAAGGTGACTTCTGAGTGACAGACTTGCACATATTGGGACATGGAGTTTTTATTAGTGTAAGTCCCATTTTACATAGAAATAGCTCATTTGAATAAAAAGAAGTGAAAGAAAAGATTGACAGAGAAAACAACTGAGCCACAAAAAATGGGAATCAGTATCTCATCTTGGTAAAGATACTAAACCTGAGCCTGCTTTTAAAAGGATAAATAATTCTGTTGGTTCAGTTGGGACTATTTATGCCATCAGGCATGGGCTGAAGAAGCTGAACAATTCAGAGCCACAGCGACTAATGGTATTTATCTATATTTTAAATGCAACAGCAATAAAACAGAATACTTTGTCCACTGCAGTGTGGAGAAATGAGGGAGAATAATAGGAGCAACAAATTCTCATTCGCTTTTATTCCTTCAGCACAAACACAGCGTGTTTGACTTGGCCGCGTTCCCATCATGCTCATGTTGCCTGGTACACTTAAAAGCCTTAACTGGGCTTGGTGCCACTTTGATGTGCCTCCATTTGGCTTGGCAGAACCTGTCTCCTACCACTCTCAAAATGCGCTCTTACCATGGTTTCTAGGACTGCTTGTTGAATGCACTCTGCAAAATATCTTGAATAAGTGACTTCAAAATATAGAAACTATAGGAAGCGGTTCTTTTACTTTCAAAAACATTACTAAGAACAGCTTATAATTATGTGCACTATTTTTACTTAATGCTTGTCAACAGAAATTTGTATTTCTCTTTGCTGGTGTTTTGGCTTGGTTTGCATTGTTCTTTTCTTTTTGTGAAATTATTTCATTTTTAGCTTGCATACTGTTAATTTAAGTTTTAATGTGTTTTTCCACATTATCTGTAATTTGATCACCTGCCTTTACAGAACTTCTAATGATTTCCATTCTCGTATTTCTGAACAAAGGCTCGGAGATATTCAGAATCAGAGTAAAACATACGAGAGTAAATACCATTGGAACGGGTATATTATCACTAGCAGCACTTAGGTCAGTATTCCAAGAACTGTTGAATGCTCAGGTTACATCTGAAGGATGAAAATATTCATGTGAGCAATAATACTGTTCTAAATCACTATTCAGCTTCATCTTCGGTTTTTATCTCTGTGTAGGTACTACATCTTGCTTTAGTTTTGTTTTTCAAATGTACTCCACCTTTACAGACTGTCTTGCCTCTACTTATTTTGTGAAGCAACACAACTGAATTCTGTGTTCTTCCAATGAAAGCAACAGTTGCACTATGGATTGAGTCCATACACCCCATCCTTTCAAAGCAATCATCACTAATTCACTTATAGCAGACTTTTTCAAACCTGTTGAAAATCCATCCAGTTTATTATACATTTGTCAGATAGTGTGCAAAATTACTAGGACCTGATTCCTCTGCTTCTCAGTTCACCAAAACCATTGCTTAAACCAAAAAGTTTAAATGTCTCAATGTCTTAAATGTCTAAATGTCATAAATTTCTAAATGTCTTAAAGACATTTTTGACATACAATAGTGCCAATGATAAGGAACGGTTCCCAGAAAGCATACAGGCATTTTTATTTTTCACTGAAAGGTCCTAATTGCAAAGCTCCAATAACCTGCCCATGACTGTAGAGGGGAAGGATTTTCGCATCAGGCTGGATGTGGAATTTAATGAAATTGCTGTTACAGTCTTGCAATCAAGTCACCATCCTAGCCTATAAAGACATTTCAGGAAACCTCACTGCTTTCCCCACTGTTCTTACAAGCAACCAGTCTGCATCCTTCCCATGTCCCTGGGTGTGATATAAACTCTTTAGTGCACTTCTAAGAATAAACATACTCATATTTATTTTGAGTGCCTCAGACATCAAACACAATTCCTCTGCTGAGTGCAGAAGATCCGGATTCAGTGCAGGGAGTGTTGCCGCACCGTTATCACCCTACGTTACCAGCTGCAAAGCAATATGGAATTTCATTCCATTTCTGGTGTGCAACTTCAGCTCGTGAAAGCTATGATGAGATACTCATCTTTCCCGAGCTCATTTCAGCAATGTGTCCACTGCTTTGAGCAATTTGACACACAGAGATGCTTTTTACAAGTTGATCTCTGTTGCTTTCTTTTTGTTGACATGATTCACTTGTCAGGCTATATACTTGTGTTTTCATCGCCTCTTCCCAAGTGGAGATTGCATATCTTCATTTTGGCAGTTTCTGGATTCCATCTCAAAATGTAACTACTGTACTTTGTTGCCTTCAATGCTGGAGTCTCTAGAGATGATTTTTTTATTGCTGTTTTGAAGAGGGAGGAGGTTAGTGATTTGGCAACAGCCTTGCAGCTGTGACCCAAAACTTCCTATTTTGCTCTTTATTTTCATAATAGTGTGCATTATTATGTTATCCAGAAGCCCAGCTTCTAGCCCTAAGACATGATGACAGCAGATACAATTAAAAGCAGCACTTTGAAAATTGCACATACTAAACCTTGACAGGATCAAGTTTGTTTGCAAACTTACAGAAAGCTTGTTGAAACGGCCTGGGGGGGTGGGGGGCGGGGGAAGTAAGTGAAAATGAGCTGGTTCAGATCTGAGTCTACAGGTTTTGGATGGCATTGGGAAACCAGGTAAAGTTGGTGATTCATTTGAGCTCAGATTTTTTAGATTTGCGCACAAGAAATATGTGAACATAACTCAAAGGCAAACCAAAAGCACAGTTTGACTGCATTTTCATGATCCTGATTTATACGAATATTCATGGAGTTATGGGCAGAAGTGCCATTAAATGATCTGGTTTATTCTCCTGAGTACCGCATTCAACTGAATTTCATCCAGTTACTCTTCCACTGAGACCGATCACTTGAGCCTGATGAAAGCATTTTTGGGTTTGGGCAGAGCATCAGTTGCAGGATGGAATGTAGTTTTTGTAGACATGAAGAAATGAAGAATCCCTCAGTTCTCATGGCTCTCACTGCCCACAAGTTTTGTCTGTTTGGGGGTTTTTTAATTGTTATTAGTTTTGTCTGGTATACTTTTAAAGTCACCAGTCTTTCATACTCCTTTTTATGGTAAATTACAAATCCTGAGTTTCCCAAGAAGTTATTTTAGATATTATGTTCAAGTGATAAGGTAATCTAACTGAACATCACGTCTGTCACTCTCAGCGTTTTCTTTAGGCCTTTAATACATTTCTAGACTCCTCCTTCTATAATCGTTTTTTAAAAATATTTGGACAAATACGGACACCAGAGATATAGGCTCTAAAGGCAAGAGGCAGTATTTCACAGGTGATCAGCAATGTCTTCCTAGTAAAAGGGTTTTACAGCTGTGTTTAAGAAGTCTAATCACTGTGAAGAGCTCATCTGTCTCCTCCCTATATGTTAGTTTATTCACCCAGGATTGCACCAGCCTTCTCTGCCACAGGATTGAGCTGGGAGCTCAAGTTCAGTCACCCTTGTGTTATTATCCAAGAAACTTCTCAGAATCACCACTTTCAGGATACCCATCCTTTTTTCCAAAAGCTTCCTAAAGGATTCCATTTCTGGGCCCAGAATGTCTGCCTTTGTATTTGTATCTGTTGATGGGTTCTTTGTATTTGCCTGGTTTACCTGACTCCTCCCAGTGACTATCTTCTCATTAGTATTTACTATTCCACCAATCTTTGCATAATCTATGCACTTTACCAGCAAATACATTAATTTATCTTCACAATCTCAATGAAAAGAGAATACAGTTATTGGTAGAATTGATTCCTGTGAAATCCCTATAAAAGAATCTTGTTTGGTGGTAGCTGAGTATCACCTGTTTATTTAGCTTTGAATATGTTTCTTATTATGTCAAGCAAACTCATGACGTACCATGCTCAGCCTCCAGTAATTTCAGCTGATGCTGCCGAGATGTCCATCTCGGTAATTTAAACCAATCTGGCATAAAAGCATACATCACACTCTTGTTGCCTATTACATGCTTATTCTGTGATCTCAGACCAGCTCAGTAATCCTTAGTCACAGTGAGTTCACTGAACAATTATACATCATGCCAGAAGGTGTTTCCTTGTATGAATCATACATTTCTTCTAGACTGAATGAGCACACTAAGCTCAGAAGATGAGCAAATTTCACAGCTGTAGGAGGCATTTGTTTTTTAGAACTCAGACTTGGTGTAATGAACTTGCTTGAATATATCCTGGTGGACTGTATCATGCATAATTAGCTTATAACAGTGTTACCCCAAACAAAATATCCCATTTTCTACATCAGCCAACTGCCCCTGCGATTAAGGCAAACCCTGCAAGAGATTATAATGGAGTGTTTTAATTAGAGAAGGTGATGCTACCAAATGATTTATAGCACCAAACCTCACATTTGGTGATGCATGTTCAGGTCTGGAAAGGATGCCAAACTACAGATTCATGTTCAGGACTTGCCCACCATCATCTACAAATTCTGGGACGTTAACGGCCTCTCTCTAGTGTTAATCTTACAGTGGGGGTCAATTACCTATATATCACGAGGCTGTAATATTACCTCCTATCAGTGCAGTGTCTGCCCAACTTCTTTTTAAAATCCATAGCAACAAAAAGTCTCTGGTAGTCTTCATGAAATCTCATTAATTTAGAAATCTACTTGCTGTAAGACTTTATTTGATTATGATTATTATTACCGTGCTGATTTGAGAATTTATTTCTTTGAGGGTATTTACTGGCTCATTTCCTTCAACTCTTTTGTGGGCAGTTAGGTGGAGGAGGAAACAAAGGGTTTGGATTTTGGACTACAGAAACCAGCCTGCAGAAACAGCAGGACTGTCTTCAAAGAGAAGATTATACTGATGGAACTGAGAAAAGGACCTCAGTGAAAAATCTCAAGTACTGGAACTGTGATGAGAAAGGCTTGCTGCAGCTCAAGTTGACAGATACAGGTTGTTTTTTTCTCTAAAAGATTCCTAAGTTTTTTTTCCAAACAGCTGATTTTTAGCTGGCCATAAAATAACATCACTGGAAGCACTTTTGCCAGATAGATATGTAAAGTGTGGTGAGTCACAGGCATAAAATGTAAGTGGGTAGCAACAACTAATGTTTACATGGAGACTTGCCTTCTGGATAGGGGTACAACAGCCTGAAAAAAACCCCACAACAGTTTGGTCTCTGTTTTAGTAGCTACAGATTATTAATAGAAAAAAAAAAAAGGAAGGAAATTAAAGGCTTAGGCAAATGAGCTGAAAATGGGGAGATAGATGATTAAGGGAAGCCCTGTCTTCTCTGTGTGATGTTTAACCACATAAAATGTTATAGAGAAGGACTTTAGGCTTTTTTTTAATGTAAACTGGAAGATTATGAAATAGTTGTGCCTACTTTGCTTATACATTACCACTTTTCTTGCCTAACACTAATGGTGTGTTTGTTTCCAGAGGCATATGACATTTCTCTGGCAACAATCAGCTGCTATCCACAGCTATGCTGTGATGTGCAGCTTCATATTCAAAATCAAAATTAGGCTTGAAATTGCTCCTCAGAAAATAATAAAATAGCTGAGTCAGGATTAAGATGGTTTTAGGCTTTTTTTATTCCCATGAAGATCTTTCTTCTTTATTATGCAAACAATGCAAAACCATCCGAAGCTGATCTTTTCTAGCTTTAATTACAGCAGCTCATGGCCCATATTTTAGTCTAGATTTGAAGGTTTAGCTCTGGTGCTAAAGAATATTTTAAACCTTTGGCTAAAAGCCCCTGGCAAAAAAACACTGGACTCAAGCACATTTCCTTCGGGAAGACTTAGGTGCTCACCATCTTTTCTGAATTTTAGCGCTTCAGGTGCTGAGTACTTTGCAGCAAGACGCACAGGCATGTAGCTAAAATGGAGTGTGGAAGTAGTGGTGATCCACAAGCATATTTTATATCATATAGCTCTTTCAAGAAGGGTAAAAAGAATTGTTCGCATGCTAATAATTAAACACGTTCTTGATTTTTTTTTGCTAGACCCGGAGCTGGTGCCATCTTTTTGCAGGACTGACAGCAGAATTTAGCCTACTGCATTCAGATGTTTCTTACAAACAGCTTCTTTTCATTTTCTCCTCTTTTTTTTTCCAACTCAGTGAGGAGCCATCCGTTAAGTTAAATAAAGGGAGTCCTATTTTTATAGTTTAGATTTGCGTTGAACATTTACTGCAGGTAAATCAACAGGTAGTGGTCTCTGTTGAGAAAAATGGTTTGGGGTTTGTTTGTTTGTGTTTGGTTTTTTGCCACAGGTAACTAGAGGGGAAGACAGAAAAAAGTCAGTGTGACTCGCTTAGAATCATCAACAAACTGAGCAAAAAGAGTTATTAACAGTCAAGTCTCTGTTGTTATGATGCAAAGGGCGTCACAGAACTGCTCTTCTATTAACAACTAGGAAATGGGCTGGAGTGTGCTCCTCTGCTAAAAGGCCACTCTGTGAAGAATGGCATTACAGGGTGCTCCTTTGACTCCAGATCAAATGTGTTCATTTTAATGGTGGAAAGATTATTTTTCTATCCAGCAACACTGCCAGCTGATCCTGGATGTGAAAGTTGAGCTGCACTCTGTCTGATTCGCACTTCATCACCTGTAGTAAGGACTGGGCAGCTGGAGCAGGCTTTTGTTGATGATGGAAGAGAGTCTTGCTTCCTTTCCATTAGCTGGGCTGGGCTGTGTTACGCTAAGTACAGTAGTAAAAATACATTTTTATCAGGAAATTCAGTAGATATGGCACAATTTAAATGAGCCCCCACATTGAATGAATCTGTTGAGTGAATATTTTACTAACTACAGCTGCACGTTCATGCAAAGGCAGAAGGTAATACCAGCACTGGGTTGCACTTGGTGAACTTACAGGGTTGAGGCAACAACTCTTTTCTAAGCTCTGACAGATGGACAGAAAGAGGCAGCAAAAGCAATGTTAACCATCCTACATTCTCGTTCATGACTCAGAGATGTAGTAACATCCAGATACTTCCTGAAATCAGTAAAGTCCAAAATGAATTTCCACTGTAAAGAGTCCTGAGCTCAGTCAGACTGGATCAGACCCTGAGTGGAAGCAAAGCATCTTCTAACAGTGGGTCAGCTTTACAGCTACGCAACACTTCACTTGCACTCTGCCGTTTGGGTTTTCCAGTGTTTACCTTGTGCTGAGCTGGCAACAAGAGACTGGGTTTCATTCAAGCTCAAGCACATTTCTTTCATCACTTAGGCACAAGCCCCTTTCATCACTTGGACACAAATCATCCAGTGATAGAAGCCTGATCGTCAGGAGGCAGAATAAGCTACTTAGTGCCCGGACTGGTGATCCCAGAACTACACATACATAACCCATGCAGATTTGTGTTAAAAAAGCGAAGTTGAAACTGTTGAAAACAGCTCTGAAGACAGGCCAAACTCTTCAAGTTGCAGCTGGTTAGCAGAGGAAGTGGATGTGATCGAAATCTTCACATGTAGGCAGGGATAAGGTTCACAAAATAGATGACAGATGGATAACTGTTCTTTAACATAGTGATGGTTAAACTGATCTCAGAGTAGAGTTTGTTTCAAAGCTTACCTTTTAAAGAGACCCTGTAGAGTTGTTATGGGCTCCAACTTTGTTTTGACTTGTTCTTAAATACTTATTTTGCGTTGCTTCGTCCTAAATATTCCCAAGCATCACAAAACCAAAAAAACCGAAATCAAAATACCCTGCCAAACCTAGAACTGGGAGCTTTACATTTTCATTGAAAGGTAACTCAATTTTGAAACATTTTACAATAACACATGTGGACACTAGTTACAGGTGGATCCCCCTTGTGTTCTACAGTGAACTCGCCACCGGCTGCCGCAAGAGAAGAGCTCCAAAGAGGAGATATAAGGACTCCCTGAAACAATACCTCAGCCTAGGCCATATTGACCACCATCAGTGGTCCACCCTGGCCTCCAGTCGGGAGATTTGGGGACACACCGTACGTAACGCTGCTGTCTCCTTTGAGAGCACACGTACAATCATTCTTGAGGAGAAAAGACAGCACAGAAAGAACCGTGCCTTGACTGTACCGCCCAAGGAGACCTTCCGCTGTGCTTTCTGCAACTGGACTTGTCTATCCTGCATTGGCCTTTTCAGCCATCAGCGCGCTTGCAGTAAGCGTGGGTAAAGCCCTTCCCAAATCTTTGTCCGTGAAGCCAAGCCATGATGAAAGAAGCTCTACAAATTCCCTATGGGCTCTATGTCTTACTGACTTCCTTCTATGAGAATCTCATCAATTTTTAACAACTTCCACAACTTTGTTCACATGAATATATCTATATACTGCTGGAATGACACAATTTACATGTGTGAAGTTACAGAAGGATTTAAGAGCTGGCAGGGTGAAATCTTCAGTTTAAAAAGAGGTAAAACAGATTAGAAATCAAAGTGAGGTGGAAGAAGATTACGCACTTCTTACTTATCCTGGGATGTGACCTCGTGTTGTGGCTCTAGGGAACTTTGCCACTGAAGGAAGAGTGCCCCAGCTTGGTGGATTTTCTTCAGCAATCCATTTAAAGCATGTCTCATTTAAGTACCACATCTCATCAAAAAATGGCCTTTCTTGCTGTTTGTTTGAGCATTTTCCTGTGCCAGTATTGAGATGAACTAGTATTTCTGTAGGCTGGACACTACATCACATTTTAGGTAAACAAAGCAGAAAGGTATCCTTGTGAAAAGCAGACAATTCACAACACAGTCCTAGTTTGTACTACCTAATGTGTTCCTAAAAGATCAAGTTGAGGAATTTTTCTTTTCAGAATGTTGTATAAGATGTTTATCTCAGCTGTGTCCCTTATAATCAAAACCCTTGATTAGAGGCTCTCTTCATGAAAGACCAGTAGCTGCTGCAATTAAATATATAATACTCCTACTCCTGTTGCAAGTCAAGCTTTTTTTTTCCTTAGGAGACATCCTTATCTGATATTGGGTTTGAAGGACAGCAACTTAATCTTTCTTCTTCCCTCCCCCCTGTCCCTGACAAAATATTTTCTCATCTCACTACCCATTCATGGAGGAATTTTGATAATACTTTATACCAGTCACCAACCAACTATTTGGGGAAAAAAATGCCAAAGCATGTTAGTGCTTGTTTTACAGTTAAAGGTACAAAGGGATAATGATCAAGAGGAAATATCAAAGAATCACCGACTTTGAACTCCTATGTAAAAAGCATGAATAAAGATGGTCTCGGGCGTAAAGAGAGTCCTTTTCGCATGGCTCAGTGGGCAGGTGACATTGTATGAATCAGCGTTTTCTGCACAAGGGTTTTTCAGTACATATGGGTTTAGTCCTCACAGATGAGATTGAATTTAAGCTCTGCAAATGCCAGATCTGGTAAGAATTATGCACTTAGAAACACCCCCAAGAGCAGCTAGCTGGGCTATGGTGTATGTAGCACCCATGTGAGTTGGTCGGGGTGGAAACTGAACATCCCTGCACTGACCCCTGCAGCAGCTTCCTAACAAGAAGGCCATATGTGCTTGAGAATCTGGCACCAAAGCTCAAAGCTTAGCTACAGTCATGATAGAGATCCAGTGTAACTTCATTCCTACTTGAAATGATGAGCAGATTTTTTACTTGGTTTATTTACGTGAGATATGAAGGAGGAGAATCTATCCTACAGTTTTTGTGTGAGTGTAAATACGTCTAATCCAAATAAATTTTTAGGGTTTTTTTGATGGAGAGAGAGGTGGGACAGTGGAAGGAGAGATAATGTCCTTTTTCTGAAGTTATTTTTTTTGGTTGTAGGGGAGAAAATCGAAGTTGTGATATTGTGACAGTAAAAGCTGGCCATTATCCTGGCAAAAGAGAGCACATCTTCATCAATGTCTGAGCTACTGACATAAAAGGCAGGAATTATTAACCAAAATAACACATTTGGTTATTTTACTCATAAAAAACCCACCAACAATCACTGTAAAGTGATTGGAAAAATATGGGATGTCTTTTTATTCCCTTGAAATACTCACATCTGTCTGCTACAGTCTCACGTTCTCAAAGTTACAGGTAACCCCAATTACAGCCCACAAGCACTTCCAGATGGAAAACATATATTCTGTAGAGGTAGCATGTCCTTTAAAAGGGAGAAAAAGAAGTGTCATTTGGATTCAAATCATAAGAATGGAAAAAAAGAGAGAGAACAAGAGAATTGAGGAGAGGAGAGGAGAGGAGAGGAATTCTCCTCCTCCAAAAAGCCTGCAATGACTGATTTTGCATATAGCTGACTTAATCTTCATTTTGTTGTAAGTGTTGACTAATGGTATTTGAGAATGAGACCGATATCGCTGTGGTCCTATCAGAGACTGCAGTCACAAATTCTTTGATTTTCTATGAGACCAGGATTATGCTGGCACCTGGAGCACTACTTCTGAATCCTCAGTTGTCATTGCAACTGCAGGCAGCTTTGTGAATTACAGATGATTATGTCTATGTATACACGGGTAAGGGTGCATGCGTGTGTATATGTCATCATGGCTTGGCTTTGCGGACAAAGATTTGGGAAGGGCTTTACCCACGCTTACTGCAAGCGCGCTGATGGCTGAAAAGGCCAATGCGGGATAGACAAGTCCGGCTGCAAAGAGCACAGCGGAAGGTCTCCTTGGGTGGTATAGTGGAGGCACGGTTCTTTCTGCACTGTCTTTTCTCCTCAAGACTGATTCTACGTGTGCTCTCAAAGGAGACAGCAGCGTTATGTACGGTGTGTCTCCAAATCTCCCGACTGGAGGCCAGGGTGGACCACTGATGGTGGTCAATATGGCC
>NW_010396093.1:208389-218509 GCF_000710305.1 Buceros rhinoceros silvestris
AGACCCATACGGAAGAGCAGACAGTACAATGGCTCTGTAGACACTGATCTTTGTGCTTTTCTTCAGGTGTTTATTGCACCAGACTCTCTTATGGAGGTTTCCGAAAGCTCTGTTTGCCTTTGCATTCTGTTGTCTATCTCTTTGTCGATCGTGGCATCTGAGGAGATGATGCTACCCAGATAGCTGAACTGCTGGACTGACTGCAGCTCTGACTCACCAATGGTGATGTGGGGATATACATGTGTGTGTATATACATATCTATATAGATATATAAACTCAGTCCCCACTGGAAAATTGTTCAACAGGCCTTGTGACACAGGTGCACAGAGGCACCTAGCGCAGCAAGGTCTGTACTTCTCTTTGCCTTTGGGGAAACTCAGAGGTTTCAATTTCAATCTGTACAGTTTAGCTCTTAGGTGTCAGTGAATTCATTTCTGCCTTTGCCCCACAGTGATCTGGACTGGTTGAGGTACCTGGAGCTGACGGTGCCTCGGTTTATATGCCTGACAATTACTGAAAACACATTGTCAGCAAATCCCCTCAGTGTCATGTTTTGCTTTTCCGTTTCTCTCAGTGAGGCTCACTGTGGACATCTCAGCGGGCTGCAAAGCCGCTAACGGGTGAGGCATTCAGATGCAATGCTAATAGTAAAGTTTTAAAACTGCAAAGCACAGCAAGCTGAATTATGTGGGTATCTGGATTGATAGAAGAGGTGGCCCTATGGATTCATTGCATTCAACAGCCACTTTTTCATTGACTCAGTGGAGCCAGACTTTCACCACAATGCAAGGCTGGCCCTTTAATTATGTTGAACACCATAAACCAGGTTTTTACACAGGTCCCTGATGCCACAGAAGGACTTTTGTCTACAGTGAGCCTGCACAGGGATCTGCCTGTGCAGTGTTCACAGTGGGATCTGGCTCTAAATTTCCGAGAATAAGCTTAATGGAACATAAGCTGTCTGGGACCCACTGATCACATCTGGGCCACGAGATGTGTCTGCCTAGCCCACTGCTTTGAGTTAGCTTAGCTGTCAGGGCTGTAGGCACGAGTGGAAGGAAATCAGCAGGGCTCGAGCCCTGACAGGTGGAGCTGCCCTTGTTTCTCCCATGTGTCCCAGAAACGCAGATTCAAAACTTGCATCAAACTTCAGGCATGATAATTATTTCCATCACTCTGATTTAAAATATAATGTGATAATTTGCACACAGAAAAACAAAGGAATGTGTCTGTATTTATGAAATGGTAGTCAGTGTCCGAAACCTAGATTTCTCTATGAGAGAGAAGAAATGACAGCGGATACAAAAGAAAATCTGTTTTGATTATCACACCTAATAAGCCTTATTGGTTCATCATGTCCAGCATCTGCACGGCTAAAACCTAATGATCGTGAGTGAAACCTTTCTCCCTGACCCATAATAAATTGTACTTGAAAGGTGATGAATAACTTTCTGCCTTTTGCATCTTGGACAAAAGGATTGTATCACCCTTTTTTGCGGAAGTCCTACAAAGGAACTAGTCCAATTTACATTTTAAAAGAAACAAAGAAAAAAGAAAACAAAAAACTGTATGTCCTATCTGCTTCATGCTTTTTTTAAAAAATTCAGTCTAAAGAGAGAAAGTAAATTTCTGCCAGTTAAAGTGTTTAAGAACAGCCATTGCTAATTGCCGTTTCATCAGTTACTCTTCACATATTTTGCAAAATATGACCTTCAGTTTCCACATAGCTATCCCAGTGACTTTTCAATGGCCAGCCTGGCTACCTCTTCCTTACACCAGTGACTTGCTACTCACAAGAGTAGTTTTACAGAAGGCATGCAACTATCTGCCTATCACGACAGTTTGAGAGTCTTGATCAGCCCCAGAAGGGCAAGTAGTCCACCTGAGAACAAATCGGGGAATTTAGCAAAATGTATAAGTCCTTCCCATGCTACCTACTGAAACAAGCAGATCTATAGTCAATTTATTGAGCATAAATTACTGCCAGCCTTCGCTAGAATAATTTATACTCCTGAGCCTCTTCAGACAGGAAGGCAATAGGGAACTGTCAGGATACATGAGGTTTTATATAGAGATGAACGAATAGCTCATTATTCAAAGTCAAATGATATTCATATTTAGGGGTCAGAGAATTTGGGAAATGTTTAGACCCTCACCTGAGATTACAGTATGAAACCTCTTTCCCCATAAAGTCTTCTCAAAATAAGTGCTGGCTTTTCCAATCCTACTGCTTAACCAGAGTCGTTAACCCAGGCAACAGTTGGGTGGGGAGAATTAATAACAGTAAAGGAGCAGGAAAATGAACAGAGGGACTCAGTGGGCATAGGATTAAGGAAATGAGAGAAAAGATGGGGAAAAAGGAATTAAAAGATAGGGAGATGAGATGGAATAAGTGATGGGGAGAAAGAGGGACAAACAACTACTCAAAAAGAAAATTATGGCACAATGCTAGTTTTCAGAAAGACGTCCATTTTATAGTTGTGTTTGATTATTGCAAAATCTTCGAGTAATGCAGTGCAGAAGGCAGAATATTTTCTTCTGCACTGCTTTGTGTGTTAGCCTGGGAAGCTCAGGCTTTATGAGGTAAAAAGACAGCTTTGCCCTCTCTTTTTCAGTTTATCTCAAGATCATAAAGATTAGAATCTCAATCAGCTACAAATCAACTTCCTTTCAAACTAAGTAAATCCAGCTTCATATTAAAATCAGTTAAAGCCTGGTTCTTCTCCAGAGAGGAGGACTGGCAGTAGAAAAGGCGACTGTTTCTGTATCTCAAGCTCTGGCTTTCCAAGCTGCCACAGGTTTTGCTGAGCATTGCTTACCCTTTGCCAGCGCTCCTCTAAGGCAGACTGAATTTCAATAGAGAAAGTAGAGCCTGGCTCTTTTTTGGCCCTTCCCCGCCCCAACACGTTGCATATGGGGCACTGTACAAAGGCTTAGCCAGTACGACTTTCAGTTCATCTAAAGAGGAAAGGAGCTTTGCAATGATGAAAAAACAAAACAAAACAACCACCAAAATGCAACCGATAATTTTCTCTACAGTATCTCCATTAATTCTAAGGAAGTACTTGTGCGCAGTGAACTCGAGTGTCATAGCCACAGAGAAAGTTCAGGGTATGTTTCACTCCAAATTTTCCCAGTGCTGCTAATTCCCCGACCAGCCATTATGTTAGTTTACTAAGTCATCTGTACTCACCTACAGATCCTTCACTTCATTACTCCCCAGCCAAAATCTCTTCCGAAGGCTCCTCTGACAGATTTATATTCTGAGCATCAGACAGGAATGTGGTTCTCTGTTTTTCCTTTACCTATACTACATAAACATGTCCGGGTTATTGCTCGTAGGGCTCGTCTGAAACAGCTAGCACAGAGGATCTCAGGACGAGCCATACAGCTACCTACAGAAATACTCCTGTGGTCCTGAGCTCCCTGCGACTATTGCAGCAGATCTGACTTCTCGGGGTTTCAGTTCAAGTCTGACCTCCATTTCTGGACCTGTTTCTTGACTGCGAGGTCTGTGGTCATGGGAAGCCGTGACAGGCAAATATTTCATAGTGATATTGGTCAAAATTACTTTAAAAGTTTCCTACAATGCAGCATCAGTTCAACTAGGTAGAGTCTCCACAGCTATTCGGGTTATTTCATTTTGTTGTACAAGTCAATGGGAATTTTATGGGTGCACATTTTACAGACTAGTTTCTTATATCACACAAGAATGGCTGTACAAAACCCAACCCTCCAACTATGTTCTGGCAATAGTAGCTTTTCACAGCCTACCTCTTACCCCCTTTCCCCCAAGAAGGTAGAGCATACAAAAGTATTGCTAAGGATAAGAGCTTTTTCCTTTCATAGAACAGTCCTCTTGCCTCTTGAGAAGTTCAGCCATGAGAATTTATATTAAATGAAACTAATTAGCTAAAGGTTGCATCAAAACTCTCACGAAGACCCACTGAGATCAGATTCTTTTCCTGCTAGTTATCTCCCCTACAGATCCCCAAACAACAGAAGGCATTGTAGAGACAATTGTACAGATGCAGATATGAGACCTGCTCCAGCAACGAGGGCTGTTGCAGTGGTACAAGTGTTAGAGGAAAAAGGAAGGGAAAAAATGCATTATCCTCAGCCATTTTCTGAAGATACATCCAGCATCCCTTTGCAAAACTCTATTAATAACGCATTGAGGCTTCACGGTCCTGCAAAGGGCTGGAAATGGTGCGCTAATCCCCTTGACCTTTGTCCAGCCATGTGGCTCTAACCTTTAAGACATCATTTCCGTGGAAGCATTATTTTGAACCAAAAGGGTCTTTGAGTAGATGTGATAACCAGGCAGAGAAAAGCAGCCTCACCTGGTGGTTTTGCTCTTCCAGATACTCCCAGAGGAGGGGCACAAGCCCCAGTTTACACAAATCTTGCACTTGGTCTTCTGCACGGGGGGAAACAGGTTGCCCACGAATGCGTACTGCCAGGACAGGTGCCAAGCACAATACTGAGCTCTGGTTTGCACCGTAGAGGCTGGCAAGGGCTGCACAAAAAGCTGCCTGGCTGGCGCACCGAAGCCTGGCCAGACTCTGTTCAGAAAGAAGAGCGCAACGCTCTTCAGAGCTGTGTCTGACTGAAAGCAGGCTCGGAGACGCTGGAGATCACTATCTGGCTAACTGGTAGTGAATTGAGATTACTGAATTTCGTAACCGTCAGTAAAGAGCTGCTAGATAGAAAAAACTCTTTCCGTCCGGTTTTATCGCGTGTACGAATAGGTGCAATGCTGTTGAAAGCATTCAGCCCATCTCAGACTGATAACCAGGCTGTGAGTCAGACACCGAGGAATGATACTGTGTTACCTCAACCCACCTCTGTGATGGACATAAACCACACTGGTAGCCTCCTAAAGTGTTTAGTCAGGAAAAGGAACCTGTAACAGTCACATACAGGCCTGAGAAATTCTTGTCTCAGCTATTCCAATACATTAATGTTCTTATTTCGTTTACACTCTCTCAAGGAGTGCAGCACCTTAGAAAAAACATTCTCTATGCACTTATTGATGCCAAGAGCACTAATTTGAAGATCATAGTATACTCTAGAGGAAAGATTTTGTTTTCAAAGCCCAAAGATGGAGCATTTTTAGAGGTAGTTCCTGGAAGAAAATTAGAGGGGGAAAGGGCAGGGTTTCTGCGTATTAAACATTACAGCTGAGTTTATTATCTTGCTATTTTGAAGAAATACAGGTAAGCAAGGCAAGATAAATCACAGGTATTTGAAATGCCATTTTGCTCTCCTATAGAGTTTGGATTTCTTCCATATTACAATAGATCTTCTTTCCTCGTGCCAGCTAAATTGAATTCCACTTTTGGAGCTGTTTCTTTGAAGGGCTTTGGATAAAATGTCTTGTGCAGTTCAGTTTGGAACCTTCCCAAATCAAAACCCCAATCCCTACATTTTGTTTCAGTTGTGGGGAATGGGAATTCAGATTGGTTTTTACCTGTTCATAAGACATCTGCTTTCACTATTTGGCATAGCGTGGGGCTGAGGTTCATGGGGAAGGAGGGCTGATTAGCCTCAGAGGATTTATTACATTTGATACATTGAACGTCTGATTTTGCCTCCCTTATTCTCATTCGTTCACAGCCTGTACATCGAGATACAATGCAAAAAAGAATTTTAACCATTTAGATTTAATTTTCATCTCTTATTTAGCATTGAAATATCCAGAATAAGACTTTGGTATCTGTTGTTTTTGGAAGTTTTACCCAGACTAAACTTCTGGACTCAGCAATGGAAGTCACAGAATGGGAAGTTGATTTACAAACTGCCTTTAAATCCACTGACATAGGCTAAAGTGCACTGAATATTCACGAGCTCTACATTAGCAGTCTCTACTGTTTTGTGCTCCCCATGGCTCCAGTTCAGCTGAGGAAGACCCAAAGAGATCCCAGATTTTAAAGTCCAGCTGATCCTGAACAGAGTAAATATCAAATTAAATCAGAATGCTTTCATATGCCTCCTATAAGCAGGTAGCGCTTCACTACATATGCTAAAATCTGTGCTATTTTCAATATGGTATGTTTTCTACAGATTTGCATGAGCATGGAAACATTGGTAGAGCACGATGTTTTGTTGGTAGTGTTTCTAAGCAATATTTGAAGCTGATGCCACATCTTTTTGCAGGGTCAAAGAAATTTAAAATGTGCTGTCATTTGGCAAGCTTGTCAGATTTGGATTTTGGCCTTTGCCGGTAAAAAAAAAAATCTTTTTTGCATCTCCATGACCCAAGAAATGCTGACAATTTCACCTGGAGTCAGATTTTCTCCCAGCTCTGCTGCAGAACAGGATTCAGACTCGGTCTCAGGCAGGATTCAAGTTCAGGCGAGACATGGTGAGGTTGGAGCCTGATACTGCTTTGTCTGGGTGACATTAGTGTCATCTTTGCTGAGCACCTGAAGGATGCAGGGAGACTGGGCTGTTTGCAAGCACGTGAATTTGAGCTTCTGAAATGAAATTCCAGCAGCCTTTTTCCAAGTAGGGTGCTTTTGCTCTGGTCTAATTCATCATGAATCCAAACTGTGGAAGAAAATAATGAACCCTTGGCTGAATTTGCAGTTCTGTCTTTCAGGTCCAGTTGTGCTTAATGTGCTTGTTGCAAAGGTTTTCCTGTAAACAAACACACATGTGCACACCCAGACACGTACGCACACTGAAATGCTATGTCAGAGTTCCATTTAACTTCAGCACGTTATTCGCTCTATTACCCTTCTGGGTGGCCAATAAAATATCAAACAGCAATTCATGAAGGCAGCAGATAACTGCCCATAAGCAAGTACCCTGAGTTTTTTGAAAGCTGAGCCCAGTGTTAGCAGGCAGATTTATACACTTCAGTGTGAAACAAAAGTGAAATAACTGGGTGGGGGATTTTCTGAGAAATAGTTGCAGAGAATTTACCTGAGGTATGCAATAGCTGTCTTGATTTTAAGACAAGCACTTGGATTCTCACCTGGTGAATATCAGCCCAGCTCCATCACTGAGAGCAGAGGTTACTAAATCTGAATATTATGCCTTGATCAGAAGTCACTTGGCCAGCTCCTTCCCTGTGTTAATGATTTTTGTACATTGTTCAGATTTACATCAGCCAAAGATCTGACCAAATTCCTCATATTTTTGCTGAGATCGTAATTATGCCCTGATTTGTATATTCTTCAGGTATTATTTTCACAACCATAGCCTTCAAAACTTCATGCCTTCCCTTGTTCTCTTTCTCCCAGCTTTTAACCCCTTTCTCTCACTTTATAGAACAGATAAAAGATTTATAATTGTTCAACTCCTCTGTGGTTAAGCTGACAATTTGTAGTGTACGCAAAAGATGAACAGACTACTAGGATGCCTCACCAATACATTTTCATTCCTGTGAAGACAGTGAAGGAAGAATAATTAGGAAGTTCCATTACCTGAAAGTAGAGGTGCTCTACCAGGTTGTGCATCTTACCGTACTTAGAGCCAGACTTTATTAGGTTCAGTAACACTCCAAATGGAGAACGAAGATGGAGAGGGGGATGAAGACGTGGCTTACCTAGAAAAAGAAATGCTGCCATGCAGTAAATGAAGAGGAAAAACACAGCATGATAAAGGGGAGGAGACGGGGGCTTATGAAACTACTGATAATGTTAGATTGACAGAGGGGGAGAGCCAAAGGGGGGTGAAAAAGCAGGGAAGGTTTTAGTTACTAAAAGAAAGTCTACCTCTGGCCTCAGACTTTAAAGATTCAAAAATTAAAGCTGAATTTTTAAATTTAGTCCAGTTCTTGAAAGCAAAAAAACCCCAAAACCAAAAAAAGAACCCCAAAAAACCCAACCCCCCAAAAAAGTTCATTTCGTGCAGCCTAGTCCTTGTGAAAGGAAAACCAGCTATAAACAATGTAAGATCCCAGTGAGGATAGTTTTCAGGTAGACTTGCAGGTCAAGATGAATCCTAGGTTCTCACATTGTCTTTATTCAGACCTGCTGACAGCTGTGCCTTGGAAATGGCTTATCTTTATTAGGGCTTTTTATACTAACGCTTAGTAAGAAACACACCTTTTATCTTCTAAATAAAGAATTAATTTCTCATTAAAGCCGGAGGAATTAAAACTCTCTGAAAAAAACAGTTTTGTGGTTTTCCAACAGTTGAGCAGAATCAAAAAAAAAGTGTTTCACATTGAACGAATCCTCCCAAATTTCAGAAGTTTTTTAAAGCAGCTCTACTTCTTAAGTGTATTAAAAGAAATTTCAAGACAGTCGTTTAGATTTCAAGCGTTCTGCTTTTAAAATGATGAAATAAAACATTACAGCTTTTTCAACACTATGTTTTTGTCCCACAAAATTTGGCAGAACTACAATGAATTTAGAAAGCACTGCAGTATTGCTAAATCTGCATCTTTTTTTTCAAAGAAAACAAAAAATTATCCGAGTTGATGTGAACCCTTTGTTACGAATTAAATGAATCTGCATTGTGTTTTGAGCCAGCTCACTTTTTGCCATATTAATCTGGGTATAGATTCAGTTTCATTTCAAACCACCTAACACAATACAGTTTTGTAAGCGAAACTTGTTTGCATGTTCATTAACATTTTAGACTCTAGGGGTTTAAGCCAGTGTGAACTAAACCCTTCTTTCTCTCAACTCCAAATAGAATATAATAAATGACAAGTTCATTGTGGAACAATATGGCAATAATTTCATGTGCTTTCATGTATTTAACTGAGACAGAGTTTGCTTTTCCACTTCTTTAGGAGCTAATGGCTGATTTAAGCCGATGTTGAAATCACCAGACTTTCAGTCAGATTTCATTTTGACAATATGCCTCTGGTAAATAAACTTCCAGACTGAACATCCCAATCTAACACGGGTTACTATTTGTGATGTGCTGAACAGTGGCAAAAATGTTCGGTTCAGGCAAATGGAACTGTGTAATAACAAAGCACAAAATTTTGGCTCCCATCCAAGAATGAAAAAAAGATGTTAGTTTATGGTTTATCTTTAAATGTACATAAAATCCCTATGTGGTACATTGTGGTTGTGCACTCTCTCCCTTTAGAGACATCCCCAAATGCTTTTTAAATATTGAGCCAATTTTTCAATAATTCTTTTAGTAAGTTTCCCAATTTTTTTTTTTTTCAGCTGAAGACCTGGAACATTATTTTTTGTACTTCTTTCTCTGGTTTCAGAGCTATCAATGTCATCTGATTTTTTTTTCCTATTCATTTGCATTGGGGTTTTTCTTCTCCTGACACCAGGCACTCCGTTGTGCTAGCTGCTGTGCAGCCGTCAAAAGGCAAGAGAAGAAACTCAATCAATTAGTCCCAGAAATATTAAAACTTGAAGTAACGTTCTGTAACCAGCAGTCTCAGAATCATGGGGACAATTTTCAGCTGAAGACCTGGAACATTATTTTTTGTACTTCTTTCTCTGGTTTCAGAGCTATCAATGTCATCTGATTTTTTTTTCCTATTCATTTGCATTGGGTTTTTTCTTCTCCTGACACCAGGCACTCCGTTGTGCTAGCTGCTGTGCAGCCGTCAAAAGGCAAGAGAAGAAACTCAATCAATTAGTCCCAGAAATATTAAAACTTGAAGTAACGTTCTGTAACCAGCAGTCTCAGAATCATGGGGACAATTTTGAAAGCTGCTTAGTGAAAATATTCCCAGAAAAAGCGGAGTTTATTCTTTTATTCAAAAAATCATGTAACTGGTGTATTTTCTAAGCAGTCGCTTTCCCAGATCCCAGCACAGAGGCTGTTGTCCTCGTTCCTTTCTCCATGCCTAGGAAAGCACATAGGGAAGAGTGAGGAATAATTCCTCCTCACTTAGGAACGCGTTCGTGAGACACATAGGTAGGCAGATGCTGCAAAGCTCAACGAAAGCTCGATCAAGCCGGCTTCTCGAATTTCCTGCTGTTTGCTTACCCTGTCGTTCCTCCACACGTGCCACTCCAACTGCGCGGTGGGGAGGGGTGTATTAACAGAAAACAAGCAAACAAAAAAGACCCTTAAGGAATTGTACAATACAGCTTACAGAAAAAAACACATCTGCCTTACGTGTTATCTGCAACTTTCTCCTCCCTGTCAAGAAAAAACTCAAATGCCGTGTTTTGCTTTCTG
>NW_010396093.1:218619-219785 GCF_000710305.1 Buceros rhinoceros silvestris
GCTGAACCTTGGTGTATTTTCTAGCTGCTCAGGGAGAGTAGCGCTTCCTTTTTCCGTTTCTGTGCTGTGTGTACAATATATTAAATACATCTTAGGAGCACACTTAAAACAGCTTGAAATCTCCCATTCCAGACAGACAAGGGGGAAAAGTAGCGCAGAGGGTCTGACTGCAAAAATGCAGAAATAATTCATTTGGATGATGGTTTTGCAGAGTAGGAACAAAATTGGTGATTAGATTATGGTCACAACACTCAGTGCCCCAATCCTGTAACCAGATTTCTGGGGACAAACACTTGCACTTTAGCAGGAAAGGGCACTGAGAGGTCTTCTGCAGTGCGAGGACAGTATCAAACATCCATAGAGGTTGGTGTAGTCCCTCTGGATATGGGGGCAGGTATTGTGCACATGTACCCTCGATTGTGGAGGCACCCCTTGGAGAGGTCTCCAGGCCTCCACCTTGCAGAAGCCGAGTGTTGGAGGATGTCCTCCTGCCCACATGCTTTGAGGCTGTTTACTGCACATTCACATTTTGTTCCCAGAGCAGTCAAAATGAGTTTGGCCACTGGCTTTTCCAGTGAGTAGGGTTAAACACAAACCTGCCTTGGACTGCCAGGAAGGAGAAAAAAAAATAAAAAACCCAACATCATCGTGGTGCCTGTTCATAACAGATATTCCCCTGTATTCCTCTGCACTGGTGAGTGACAGCAGCTGGAATTTATGAAGCATGCTTGTGCTTTGCAAGTTCCCTGTTTTTGCATTCAGGAGAGAGAGAAAATGTCTCTGCTTTGTTCAGTTTGTCAGACTGCTTCCTCCTTTGTACCCAAATATGCAGTGTCTTACAGAAAGTCCCTTCTTAAATTACATCCCCAAAGGTGAACTGGATACGTGCAAAAGTCATTTCTCCTTTGAACAGTACGCCACACCTGTATGGGATATGTGACCTTCTGATGGAGAAAAATGACCGAAGGTGCCTATGCAATTCCCACCCGAGTTCCGACTCTCAGGAATTTAAGGTGCCTGCTTATGCGACATGTATGGGCTGAGCTCTTTCATGTGCCAGAGTTGACAGAACTTTTCATTTTGATGACTATTGCAGTGGACAATATGTTTGAAAATGGACACAAAGTAAAAAAATACAAATATTGTATTTTCATTACGTATCTGCT
>NW_010396093.1:219886-223312 GCF_000710305.1 Buceros rhinoceros silvestris
CCATAGGAAATGTGTCTAATACTCTTTTTTCCCCCTCCTAGATGCCATTCCTCGTTTCTAAGTGCATGCGCTCAGGCACACACATGCGCACACACACGTGTATTTCTAAAACTGCAAATGACTGAAAGCCATCAGGCTTTCATGATGGGAAGGGAGAAGGGAATCCATAGCTCAGCAGTATTATTTCCCCTACTTCCCTGCAAAACCTCTCTCACTGGAGTTTCAAAGGCTCTCTCCTCCAAATTATTTATGGGAGAGGGGCAACCCACCAGACGCTGTATGTGCCATTATCCCCAGCTATTATCCAACAAGTAGTTAATGTTGTTTGAAGCAAGCATGATTCCTTCTGAGCTCCTCTGTGGCTGCTACTGCATGCCTAGGGCCTGGTAGTACTCCCTTAAAGTCGATGCTAAAACTTCCCAGCCTCACAAGGTGGTTGTGAGGATAAGTTCATTAACGTTTGCAAGGCCCCCAGATATCATAGTGCTGGGAGTAATATAAGTATCTAGATAGCTAGTTCTCAAAGACAGCATCTCTGAGGGTCAGATTCTGCACTAGAAATTCCCTTATGCCCATCAATTAACATTTGCTCTTGAATATGTATGTAACATGATGTTTTCCTATTATACATATTTAATTACGACTTATTCTCCAATAGCTATATAAGCTATGGAAAGAGACATCACAGAAGATGGAGTTTTGCTGACTCGCTCAAGAAAAACAGGTTCTGGAAATATGGAAGAGTCTTGGGTTTTTATTTTTGTCTGAATATCTCTGAGTTGCCATTTCTCCAAAGTGTGGCTCGTCCCCATTGTGACTGTAAATGTTTAAATATCCCTCATTCCCTTATGGTTTCCATTATTTATTTCTGTCACAAACAGAAAGATGTCTGGGTCATCCTTTCAGCCAGGATGAAACATGCAAAACAAGACAAAGCAAATGAACAGTAGTATTCAAGAGAAGTTTGCTTAGGGGTGTTTGTTGGGCAATCTTTTGACTGAGCTGGAAAGTCTTGAATCTTCTGGAATTCTTAAAAGCTTTTCTCACCTTTTTTCAATGCAGTGGGTCAAATTTGTTGCCGACAAAATTCCATTGGCCCAGCTGTGTTATAATGCTTAAGTATTTCCTTATTATGAAATAGAGAAATGGAAGTCAATAGAAACAATTGTGTGCATAAAATTGAACACACACTTCAATATATTTCTTTGGATTGATGTTTTAATCTGGTTTTACGACTTTAGTAGCTAAACAGAATCATTTTGCTAAATTAAAATTAAATGGAATTGTTGAGAGTGCAAATTATTGCCAGATATAGTATCTGTAGCTGGCATGAGTAACACACATACAATGCAGTTGACTGTAAAGACTCGGCTTCTTAATTAATTTTCCTGACGCTTAGCCTTTCATTTAAAATACAGCTGTTCCAGTTCCAGGGAAAAAAACAAACCAAAACAAAAACCACAACCCACCCTTGGAGACATGGCCTAAATGTAACCAGCTCAGCAACCTTGGTTTGAGTTCTCAGAGAGCCTGAAACCGCATCCATGACACAAGAATTTCTCTATCAAGTTCTGCATATCCTGAAGCATGAAGCAGTAAGAACCACGCTGTTTCAAACAGAGACATAGCTGACTAATTCGTCATTCATTACAGCATGTGAGAAATGCAGCCGCATTCTGAAGATCTCAACGTATTCAAAGACTAGAGGAGGCATCTGCTGGAGGGCAGTGCGTGAAGAGCAGAACTGGAGGCAGAAGGTGAAGCTGGAGAGATTAAGTTGAACGTGTGGAGCAGCTCATTATTTCTTTGTAGCTAGCTGTAACTTCCTGCTTTATGTCTTGTGCTTGGGCTCTAAGTTCTTTCTGAGAAGGACTTTTTGATCTGTGCTTGTACAACACATGGCAAAATATTCCTTACTGCGCCTAGAAGGCCCAAATCTAATACAAACAATAAATAAAAGTAAAGACGCTCCCAAGGGAGTGGGCTTAGCTTTCAAAAGCTTAGAAACCTCTCCATTTCAGCAAATACATAAATCTCTATTGTAAAAACATTATACCCGTTAATATTTTTTAAATTAATTCATTCCATTTGATCACTTTCGTTTCAAATAGTTCGGCTGCTAATTGGATACAGGCAGGACACACAGAGAGAGCGCTCAAACTTCCCTGTTGGCTCTGCATTTCCATGAGGATATTTTGAGAGACAGGCATTGTCTGTTAAATAGGAGTTGTGAAACACAGCTACGCCGGTCAGTTTTAAAACTTTTCAGTTGCCTTAGGTAACTAGATAATGTTCCCTCAGCTTTTTCTGCAATATTCCCTAGGTATTCGTTGCACTGTATGCTGGGGAAGAAAGCCCTGGAGGGAGCATTAAGGTCAGGATGAGATGGAACTAACAATATACAGAATATTTCTGCTGCACGTAGCCATCAGTACCATGTTTGCCCTCGACTTTGCCCGTGTGCCTTAGTTACCGTTGCTTCGGTATCCCCTGGGTATCTCCTGTGTTATGAAAGTTCCCTTTCTGCTGTGGGGAGGGGAAGAGCCGAATAGAAAACAGAATAACAATGGGAGGAGAGGAAACAAAAACTAGTCAGTCATTCATGAAAATACGTTCATAAATAGGAAAACAGTTCCATGAGCCACGTTACACCGTATAGCGTGTACCATTTTGCGACCATACAACCTACATGGCCCAGCACTCCCCCAAGCCTTATCTTTGAGTAGTTGCAGGGCTGACCCGGAAAGATTTGCTTAAATTGGGTCTTAGCATTTTGTGTGACCAACTGTGTATCGTAAGCTGTCCCACCTTTTCCCAAAACCTGCAGCCACTACCATGCTGACTGATCAGGTTGTCATTAGGTGGACTTCTCTGTACACCTCATCGTTTAAAAATGCTCTTCATTTATTGCCTTATAGATTTCATATGGCGTAAATTCTTTTGCATCAGTTGAAGAGAACTGTAAATGCTATTGTCAGTTTGGTACAAAGCTTTGCATTTGTTTGACTGTAGTAATTCTGCTTCTTATTTCAATAACCCAGCACAGTAGGGACAACATTCTGCCATTACACAATAAAAAGCTTTTCCAGGCAGGACTGACACACTCTGAAAAGCAGAACGGATAGTGCAGACTCATCCTGATGAAATTAGCAGGGGAGAAATATGAAATTTCCACCTTCCGTTACACACATTCATGGACATTTGGAACCCAATTCCAGTACGAATCTGAATTCCCACCCCACCCCCCCGTCATAAAGCATGGATGTTTACTTTATGAAGCACCGTATTTTCTAAGACGAAACAAGTGTTGTATTAGGAAGCGAAGAATGCAATAAACATTTTACTCCCAGGTCAATAATCATCTAACAAAAACAAAAAAAAGGAATTTATGAAGTGCCCTCTACTCCTTTTTTTTATATGTCAGCA
>NW_010396093.1:223422-235370 GCF_000710305.1 Buceros rhinoceros silvestris
AAACTGCTTTACTTTTTACCTCGGCTTCACTACTTTAACCCAAGCTGATGGCAAGAAGCCTAGAGAATATTGCTAGCAGCCTGTTCTCTTCTGACACCCACCCTTCATCTGGATGTAATATCTCAATATTGCTCCAGAAGATTGGATTTTATTTAGTCTTTTAGCATGATATGAAAAAGTGAACTGAATTCTTCGATGGCAGGGGCTTTGTCAGTTAAGGGAGTCTAGTTTACTGGGAGCCAACTGAACGGTTGACTTTATCATATGCAGTAGATTAATGAATGCTACTGCTAGTCAAGAGAAACAGGAGGTCATCCAAAGCCTGCTTTGTTTGCTCTTGTGTAGTTTCAAAAAATGTTTTTTTAACTGCTTCTAGCAGAGATCTGTTCAGTCCTATAAGGAGCACACTTGCCAATTGAACTGTGATACATACCAGCAACAAGGCTCTCTCCTAGATTTTAGGTTTGCGTCTCAAGAAGCTTTTGTGACACCCTAGCTGGCCAGGGCTGTAATTTTTTTGACACAAATCCTGTTAGGAGAGCAGAGAAAGATATATTTTCTCCTCCTTTCCACTGCTCTCCTGTTGCTAGACACCCAACAGTTTTGTGGTTTGGCACCTGCTTTATGCAGAAGAAACTTCAAATTAAGTCCTTAGAGCAAGGTTTTGCATGAGGGACACTTACTTTACTAAAGTAGCGTGAAAACCAGCTGTTTGGTTTTTCTTATACTGAAATTTTCTAAAGGTCTCAGGTTCATTCTGCATTTCAGAAAACAAGAGCTGGAACTTCAAATACTTCAGCAAATTGAATATTCATTTGTTATTTCTGGGCAGCCTTCAGCTTGAGGAACAATCATAGCCTGTTTGCACAGTGCCCACAGTCCAGCTCCCACACTGCCAGCAGTGCAGCAGGTCAGTGGAATTTGGGAGCAACTGATGCCTCTCAGGGTGAGCTCTTAGGAAAGATCCAAGTACCTTAATTTCCTGCTCCCTTTCATGCGAATGATCTTGTTCTTTAAATTTCTATCTCTTCCTCAGTGGAGGGCAAATTCCTGCTCTTCCAAGGGCAGAAGGAGATTCTCCCCGCTTTGTTGCTGAAATCCTCCCTCAAAGGCTCATGGATTCATGGCAGAGCTTCTGTAGGCGTCATCGCAGTCATGAGGTAGCAAAGAAAAAAGCGTAAAACCACAACTGGATGTATAAAGCAGAGGTTCTGCAGCTCTGCCTGAGGCGATGTAGGGAAGATCCTATAGTGGCTAGTCTCTGAAAGTTGCTGAGGTCCTTTCAGCTGCTTTCTTTACTTCCTTCCTGCTCAACAGAGAAGAATCTCACAGGCTTTACTCCCTCAGGTGTGCCCTTCACTACCACCCTGTCTTTTTATTAAAAGCATAGAAAGACTTAACTCTTTGTAGCTAAAATTAATTCAGAATCCCCTACCCTTCTCGCAGCCAGCAGTAGATGCTTAGCCAGAAGGACACTCTGACTATAAAGTGCAAGGGTTTCCTTTAATTCTCCAAATACAAGCACAAATCTTGGCTGCAGTGAAACATTTATTTTCCCACCTGGATGCACAAAAAGTAAGAGACAATTTTCTCAGCATTTCCAAGTGAGAATTTATCTCTTAGCTGGTCAGATACTTTTGGAAACAGCCTGTGAAAGGAGAGGACAGTGGGCTCTCTGTTCCATTCCCACTGTTACTAAAGGAATAGGTAAAAAAATAAATCCATATTTTATCATTATTTTTACCTCCCACTGTACATCACTAAAAGGGTTTATATGCAGCCCTCTTAATTGGCACAGCCCCTGCTGGAAATAGAAACATGCCGATGAATTGCTCGTTCAGATTAGGCTCCCAGGAATATGTTGTGCTGAGAGACATTCACTTTTATTTCCTGAATCGCTTTAACGATGAGCACTGAGCAACACTTCCTCCACTCCCTCCCTCCCAAGTACCCTGAGCTGCAAGGCAAGGCAGCAGCCAGAAGTTAACAGCAGGCTCCTGTGGCAAGAAATAACTGCACGTAAATACCAAAGCACACCTGTGAACAACTGTGAGTGGGCCTTCCGATATCACGTTCGCCAGCTAAACACATAATTCTCAATTAAGTGAGCAACTACCCATTATTGTTCAGCCCTTTGGAATCCATCGTGCCGAATCTCTTCACTGGCAACGATCCCACTGAAAAAGCAAATCATGTCTTTAAGGAAGAGGTTTATATTCTCCGGTAGCAGGGTCACTAATAGCACTTTGAAACAGAATTCACAGGTAAACGCCAAAGGCTTCAGAAGGCTTGGTGCACCTTCAGCTTCTGCTGTAGAGAGTGTGTGTTTCCAGCAATCGCCATTTTCCTTTCCTTCTAGCTACCTACTCAGTCAAGTGTTTTCCACAAAGTATGTCTCCTTTTCACTATTGTGAAGAGTTGGAGATGAGAGTACAAAATGTAGCAGATCTAGATGCTAGAATGGGGTAAAAAAGAGGCAAGAAACAACCTCCTGAATAGTTACAATGAAAATGAGCATTATAGACAAGGAAACTGGGACAAGTTCGTCTTAAAACTGTGCCTGTTCAACAGACTTTAATTGCAGGACAACTAAGGCTGTGTTTTCATAAAAAACTGTAGTCACAGAGATTTTAGTTGAAGAATAAAGATCTTTAATCGACAATGATTTTCTAGCTTTCAGGAAATGAACACTTTTTTTTTTTCAACAGAAAAGGTTGGTGTCAGACCTAGATGTGTTCAGCATAACTGGTAGAAAGGTTCAAGGCGATTCTTTCTTGTGCTTTGTGGACACTGCCTAAAATATTGAGGAGAAAAACATCCAGAAGAACTTGAATTAAGTCTAAGCCCCAATTTGCTAACAAAAAACTATTGACAGAAGATTTTCAAGCAGTCTCAGCTGCAGTGCAGACCTGTAAGAGTTTATATGCGGACCACAGCTGTTTAAAACTGTATACACGGGACAGATGAAAGGCTGACTTCAATCTAATGGTATTTTAACCTGCAGTTTCTGGAACCCAGATTATTTGCATTGGTAAGTTGCTTCTTCTCCTCTTGTAACAAAGTGAATTTCTTAGACAGCTTTTTTGGCCCCTCCGTCCTGCAGAAGAGAGGAGGAGGACAGTCCCCTGCGTGCAGGTGGACTGAGGATGACCAGGCTTGTTAAGCTTTGGAAACTCTTTGAGATAGGAATGGGAAATGGTCACGTTTCAAAACCTGGAAATAGATGGCGAAAGGACGTATTTTAAGCTTTGCTCAAAGTTAGCTTACACATCGGGTTGGGTTTTATTCAGTTCTATCTTCAGCAGCACCCAACTTGGGCAATACAAATCTGATGCCACTCATGATGGATTGCACATAGGACCAATTGGAGCCCTACTAGCTTTAAAATTGATAGTACATAGACCAACGGTGTTGGTGCAGTTTTTCATTAAATGAAATGGAAAAGTGATTTAATAATTCTTTCTGTCTTAAATTGCTTAAAAGAATTTTAGACAGTTAAAAATTGCATGGATTTTAAACCATATGTGTGAGCGTGGAAAAAAATAAGGGTTTTGTTTTTCCTATTTTTAATATGAGCCAGATGAAACAAAAAGATTGTTTCCTTGCAAACTGTAGGTCAAGTACCTATGTAGGCTTTGAGATGGCTCTGTAAGTTATCATGTTATCTTTCTTTCTTGACAGTATACCATTATGTGGTGTATCATTTCAGCATTTACTATCTTTCATGTCCTTTTATCTTCACACTAGGATTTCTTTCTAAATTCCAAGCCATGCATTTGGTTTCATTATATAGCACTGGCTTTTACAAAACATTGGCTCTTCATATTCTTTGGTTTCATATTTGTCGGCATCAGGCTGAAATAGTAAACCCACTACGTCTATTTTATCTTGTTAAAGATAAAAACAATATGGCAAATGAACTATTTGGGAAACACTACTTTCAAATTAAAGGAGAGAGAAAAGTATTAAGTGTCACCACTGAGTTGAACTATATTGAAATCTTGAACTGAAGTGATTTTTAAAAAAAATTGAATAAAAAGGTGACCCAAAATGTTTCAACTGTCATGCAGGACTGTGTTATCTTAAATTATTTATTTAACATCTGGTAAATATTATCCAAGCTATAGTACAGATAAATTGAATAAAAGAATACCAATGCCAGGAGAATAGAAGAATTGCTTAATACTGTAAGTATATAGAACTGTTCCACAAAGCAGTTCATTCTCTCTGCATGGGGAGATGAGAAGCATGGTATTGGGGTAAAATGCATCTGCTTCGTTTCACCCTAAGTATGAAGCTATCAAAGCAGGTTTAGAGATTTAATTTAATCTCAAACACAAATTCTATGAAAACAGTCTGACAGCGACATGAAATTTTACATAACTTCTTTTACCCCTCCCCATTATAATGCAGCTTCCCAGCTGATTCATTTTATTTTATCCTATGTGCACTGAGGATCAGATTGAATTTTCTTTGAGAAAAGAAAATAATTAAGCCATCTATAAAGCTCTGGCTGGGCATGAACATAGCAGCACAAGATAGAGTTACTTGGAGGGGGGGAATGAGGTCAAAGAAAAGTACTGCAGGGGAAAAAAAAAAAGCAGCATCAAGTTCTGCGACTTGGGGAACAAAGTAAAAAGACGATGAAGTCTGAGAAGGGGGAAGGACCTAGATTCCTTGTCAGATTGTGGGTTACAAATGGAACAAAAGGCTTATCTTAAATATATGCAGGTTTAGCCTTTTTTCTGGAAGCTCTTGAGAGCTAATGAAATTATAGTCGAATACTGAGCATTTCTCTGGTGCTTCGTGGTCAGTTTCTGCTGAGCTCTTCTTGGTTACTTAATACTACTTATGAAATATAGAAGATCGATTCCTAAATATTTGTTGTTATTCCCTCTTTGTGGACTACATTACACTACTTTTCATTCTTACCATCTTTGCTTAAGCTGCAGGATATAAGGGCCCTATACAGACTGCCAACTGTAGCATCCAAGATTGAGAGCGTGCTACCACACCTCAGCTGAAGAGGGTAATGAGCAATTCAGACCACCTAGTGTCTACAGCTGCCAGATCCTGGATTCTGCACTCTCAGCGGTGAGGAGGAGTCATGACACCTCAACCCTACACGCACAACTTAAGCACCGTGATTATTTTTTCCTCTGTAGATCGCTATAATACCTGACACAGCCTGAAGGGCCTCAGATCCTTCTCCAAAGGATGCTGAAGTCAACGGGCAAGCTGTGATTAACTATACTGCTGTAAGGATCAGGCTATTACCATCTGGAAAAGACTTGCAGTTTCATACTGGTTTTCAACTCCAGTTCTTACAGGACCAAACTTTACATAACAGCACCCACTGAATGCTATTCAGTCACCTCTCCACCCCCAGCTCCTGACCCTGTAGTCAGCCCCCACCTCCGCTGAGGACTCAAAGATGTTATCTAGCCACAAGTTGAAGGAGAAAGGGTAGATAGACAAGAGAGACAGACACGAAAGAGTGCACCTCCTTAAAGGGACATTTTGTGGCATGGACTCGGCATTATTAAACAACCAGAGAAGACACACAGGAGGACCCAGAGGGAACCAGGCTCCATAAACTCTCTTGCCTGCACAACTTCAGTGCGTAATTGAAGCTATACTCTAGTCCTTGACTCCAGCAAGACCATGCATACTCAGCTCTCCAGACAGGAGTTTAGACATAAGGGGGAGTCTTGCCACAGCCTCTTCCTGATGGCCTTCTTCCTTAAGTCCTTGGTGTTGTTGCCTGATCACATGGCAGTTTGGATGCATGGCCCTCCTGACACCTTTCACCTGCGCTGTGGCCGTATCTCCTCATAAGTGAGCAACTGCCGCAGGTCTGGGTTGGACTGGATGGTGTCTTGTCCTCTTCAGGAACAGTGCAGCTTTCTGCTGCAGTTACATTTATGCCTGGGAAAGGGCGGGTTTCGGGCAGCTTAAAGAACAAATCTTGATCCATGTTTAAACTGCCGATGCAAGGCTATGTTTTATCTCCCTCAAGATCCTGCTAGCACCAGTTCCCATATCTCCAGATCTACTATTTTTTTTATAGAGGCACGAAATATTTTGTTCCCTACTCCAAAGCCAGTGGCTGGATCAGTTGCCCAGGCACCTGTTACTCAGGCTAGTGACCTTTATTTCAACACCCCAGGCTGTGAACACCAAGTTGGTTTTCCAGAGCCTGCTCTCCTGCACCCTGGCACCATCAATGAGCAGGCAGTAACTACCACCCTGTACTGGGCTGCCCCTTCACCTGGAGAGAAATATCTGGAGGCATGAGACAAATCTGGTGCCTAACTGTTGCATGAAAGCACACAAAGGCCAAAAAAACCATGAGGAGTTCATCCGGTTAGTTCATGGGCAGTGTGGAAAGTTTAAACCCACTCACTGTTTATGCAAATGGGTAATCGTAAAGATTAAATGAAATGCCTCTGCAATCTGTGATTTGTAGAGCCAGAAACCTTTCTCTATAGCTGTTCCAAGATAAAGCATTGCTTGTAAGAAACAATTTTCTACCATACCTGCATCTTTCTTGCAAACATGGTGAGTAGCAAATCTGCATCTGTCAGCACAGTAGTATAATTTTAATAGTACCATTCACAGCTGACAGGGGATTTCCACCAACTTCACTTGGAAAATATGTCATTTGCTAACTCTAGTTAACAAGTAATAAGGAATCTTTTGCTTATCCAGAGTCACATGAACCAGAAAGAGACATTACTGAGGAGAAGGAGAAGAGCGAGGATCTTGCAGCAACAAGACAGATACAGAAATATAAAGCTCATGAATTTGTGTAAAATGCAGAGGAAAGGACACTTAGTAAGTTGCTGACACCCCAGTATATTTGAACTGGCTATTGCAGAGCCTGTATTGGAGGTTCTTATTCCAGATACTGACCAAGCAAAAAACCAGAAGGTCTTGAGATGACTCTGAAGCGCATCAGATTCACATTAGAAGCGAATTTTTCAAAAGGCTCCTCAACTCAACCTGGGCAAGCACCGTCAATGTCTCCTTGAAGGGGATAGACAGCAGGATGGTTTGGCACCTAAGGCATTACATAAATGCTTACTCAGTGTGTTGTACCCACCATAATCTTATGCCCCTTGGAATGACACGTGCTGCCTCTGCAGTTCTCAGATTAGCTTTCCATGTCCTGGCATCAATGCAACGAGATAATGGGATTCTTTACTTCTTTATAGTCTCAGTCACAAAACAATGGCTTGAGAGAAAGTGGATGGCAAGTGCTCTGTAACATCATCTTCCTCCCCATGGATTGTTACTGAAATGAACAAGTAGGATTCTTCCCTTGCAAACAACGAAGAGAATGCCCCTTCTTTCATACAGTCTCCTTTATTTACAGGGACAGGATCAAAATTTTGACATCTTAAATGCAAGTGTACCATCAGCAGAAGGCAATTTGCTGGATGAGGAACCTGCACGCTTGTCTTTCTAATGAACTCAATGCCCAAGGAGCCCTGTCTCACTGCTCCTTCCCCAGACAATCTTTGCACCTACTTCTCTTTCAGACTACTTCTCACTCTCTTTCCCACACATACTGACATAATTGCAGTTAAAAAGAATGAATTTACTAGTCTCCTCATCAGCCTTTGAGAATTTTTTTTTGAGGCATTAGGTATGTGTCTTTATCATGCAACCTAAATGCCGTAAGTTTTTGAACTATCAATATACAAGAGAGCACATAACTGATTCTTCAGCTGGGTTTCTCATGATTTGTCAGTAAACCTGTAATTGTTTATAGATCAAAGTCCCATTTGATAACAGCTATAAATATCTTTCAGTATAACACTGTTAATACACTAGCATTTGGGGTTTTTTTCCAGGGGAATTAGACCAATTTTTCCATAAATCTGATCAAAACTTTTCCCTTTAGTCCGGGAATTTGTCATGATAAACATTTTCAGCAATGCTTTTGATAGGTGATACCTAACGTGTCCAAATTTGTGCAAAAACATTAATGAACAACAATCCTTAATGAATTTCGTAATCCCTTCCATAACCTAACAGATCTAGAAGAGCATTTTTTCACTGATTATCATCACTAACTACACCTCATCTTTCCCCTGCATTTCTAAATGGGATAGGTCTGTTCCTTATGGTGATGAATACTGAGACTGGGAAGGTTCATTTACTATATGTCATATACTGGGAAGATCTATATACAATTTACTGGGAAGGTGGGGATATATCCAAAAAGTAAAATGGGTTTCAGATAACTTATTTCAAAAGATTGGATCCCTTCTGAACTTAAAGTTCCTAGGCCAAGATAAGGAGTCTGTGCTTTTGGGAATGCTCCAATACCTGCAAGGTAGGATTTTCCTAACTGGTCTAAGCTAATTAAGTGATACACAAAATACATCTTGCTGGTAACGTAGGCAAATTTTCTCTTGGCAACTTTTTCCCCATTTTTATTTTTTATTAAAGAAACAAATGTAGAAAAGCAGCACCTGGACTCTTGTTGCTGAATACACTTAACCTCAGGGTAGCGGCAACTGTGATATAAACCATCTGAAGACAATTTCTCCCCAAATTTAGTGTTGAACAATTGGTAATATTAGGGTCTTTTAAATGTTGCCCCTAACTCTTTAAAGCAAAACTCCATAGTTGTCACTTGTCCCAGCTTCACTCACGGGAACCACATTTTTCCTCAAAAATTGAAATTATTAAGAAATCAAAGGTCTCCATAGATGTTTGTGAAGATCATCAAATTGCTATTACATTGCAGGCCAGTTGTGTCAAATAAATCACATAGGTCAATTTGCCAGAACAACTGTTACCATTCATAAGTCAAAAAACCAAGTACGTGAAATACCCCAGCACTAACCAAGGTTACTAATAGGTGATTTAGGAACAAAAATGTAAATTTGGCTGGAAAAAACATTCCTATTAGCATAGATTGTATCTTATTGGAGCTGTTAGATAGTATTATCTAGTACTTCATATTTTCACTAGAGATCTTTCATGCCTTGAACCTTTTCACAAGTTTGTATCTTTGTTTGCCTTCAGGTGAAGTATTTAATCTGCTTACCCATCTTATTTAAGGACATATTTGCTTTGGAGGAGGATGCCATGACTTTTAAATCACAGATTATTTTATTATTAGGTAAGCTTAGAAGAAGTTGAAGAAATGCATAGAAATGACAGACCTTATAGGTAAGTCTGTCAAACATATTTGAGACTGAAATCAGTTAGAACTCTCTCCTGTTCTCCCCAGTAACTTACATCCTTAGGTGGATTATTATCATAGGTGATCACAGCAAGCTGGCTGAAAAGACTTTTCAAATGCTTTGTAAGACAAAAGACACAAATAGATGATGAATCATCATGATGGTGCTCGGACTCCTAGTATTTCCAAAGCAATATGCTTTATTTCACTTTGCCAAAATTTATTCCTCATTTACCACCTGTTAATTTACAAGAATTTTGCTCTTCTTGTACTTTGTGTTTCTTGTCTTCTCCTCTGTGGAGAACCGTGTTGTGGTGGCTTTCCCCTACATCTTAGGGAAACATCTCTTACGCAAACACCTGAAAACATTCATAACTATGTCTCCAGATGCTGAAAAGGACTCTGAATGATTTTTCAAACTTCACAAGCAATACTTAGCTTGTGATACAAGCTAATAATAATAATATTACATACTATATATAATAATACATAGCTGTACTCCAAGTGAGAATATATTTACCTTACAGAGGTGACAGTTACAATTTATAAAATCTTAAAGCAGGAATAGTCCTTAAGGCACATACATTAGGTATGTAACTGCAAGTTTGTTTATCTTGCCCAAAAATCCAGTAATCACTTCTGCATCTTTGAATTTGTACCAACATATTCATGGCCACATGAGTCTTTTTAGCCCTGGTGGCATGGCAGGCTTTTAGCAGTGGGCTAGCAGATTCAGAAAATACCTTTAATATAAATATGTAGAGTAGGAAATGAAGTCGGCTTCGGCAAAGGTAGGCAAAAAAATAAATTTGACTAATCTTTTTTCCTGTTCAGCCAACCAAAATTCAATTTCCATGTCACGTGAGAAGGAGGAAAGGAGTTTAGAAAAAAAAGTGTCCGAATTTGGCAGATACCCATAAGGAGAAGGTGCGTACCCTGTTGGATCTGCAGGAGGTGGCTGCTGGCAGAGATGCGGTAGCAAGTGTGATATTCTGCCAGTATGGTTCCTTAGCTTCCCTGCAAGAACATAATGGAAAACACAGTGCAATTGTCTTACTATAAGCAAAATACATAATAAAAACAGCTTTGCACCTGCTGACATCCTCTTTTTCAGAAAGAAGGGGCCAGGGGCATTATAGACCAGTCAAATTAACATTAATTCCTGGATTAATGCTAGAACAAAGAGTCAAACAAAATCCTGTCTAGATTCACGTAACTCCAAATGAGGCTCAAAAAAACATAGGGCTGAGGTGGTTTAGCCTGAAGGGAGGGCTGAACAAGTGAACAGAAACAGAGCCTTCAAGTTTCCATTGTGAAAAATCTGTTCTCCGTGCCCATCATAGACAAGACAAGAGCTAATGGGCTTATATTTAAGTTGTAAAGTCAGATATCAGCAAAATCTTCGGAACACTAAGGATAATGAGGTACATGAAGACTGGATTTCCCCTTGTAGGAAATCTCTAATACCAGGCTAGTCAAACATCAAGAATTGCAAAAGAGTCACTGATCTTGCCTTCAGATCGGAAAAGGTTCAGGACACCTCTCGGTGTCCCTTCCCTCCTATGATAAAACAATGTTGTTCTTTCCCAGAGCAAAATCTGTTTGCACACTGGGACCCTTCCAGCTTCCCTTCCCTTCCCTTCCGCTTTCTGTTCACATGACCTCTGACATTTGCCCACCAGTTAATCGACTATGGTCTGAAAAGTGAGATATCACCAGGAAAAGACTCGGGGGAAGAGACACTAATGGAGTATCTGAAATAACGCGCTCAGCCACACACACTCACACACACACAAGGGAAAGCTACATCCCGGCCTTTTCCTTTTTCCTTTTGAAGACTCTGCAGAGTTTTGTGCATGGTCCCGAGCAGCAGCAGCAGCAATAGAGTTTCCTACAGGATTTCTCACTGTTATTGTGCTTAAAGGCTCAGCAAATAAACCTGTATCTGCAGCCTGGCCACTTCGTAGACCAAGGTGGACTGTAGCTAATACGGACCGCACAGTTCATGTGTAAAACACATGTGTTCTGCCCCAAGACTATGGGAGCTGCATAAATTACACCTGTGAAATATGTCAAGCACATGTAGACATGCCGTGAATCTTCATGAATTTTTGGTACAAAATAACGCCAGGAGTGTTTGTTTCAACTATTTATTTATGGGGAGGGACTGCAAGAGTGTCTGTGTAATATTCAATTTGCAGAAAATAGAAGGTATTATTTATCACTGTTTTTATCATTTTATCATTTATCACAGAGCTGTCCAAGTCATAAAGTCAGATGCCAGTATTTCCTTCCCTTCTGTGAATTTTACTCCTGTATATTTATTACTGTGTTGAATTGGAAATTCTTGCTGCAAAATGTAAATTAAGACACCACAGTGGGAGCTTCTGGAGATAACACAGCCCTTTAGTCATCTGAGTGTTGCTTTAGGCAGCATCTCTACTTACCAGCACTATTTACTAGCAGACATTTAAAGCAAATGGGAAGTGAAGTGTCTTTAATCTTTCTTGGAAGTTATCAGTTCACTTTCTTGAATGCATCAGTAAAGAAGAACACAAATTAGAAGAGCCAAGGTTGAATTAGGGCGCTAAATCCAACCCACAGTTCTGCAGGACTCAAAATCTGAGGCCACCGTTTTTCCCCAGGATAGAGGAAATAGGCTGAAAAAACATGTAGGGCAAAGAGACTGCTGTGTGTAAAAGTATAGTAACATTTGGGAAATTGCAAGTCTTATTTTTTTTCTTTT
>NW_010396093.1:235466-241531 GCF_000710305.1 Buceros rhinoceros silvestris
TCCCTACATTGCTCAGATTTCCACCAACTCTAATAACATAAGTTCAGCCAGAATGAGCAAGGAATTTGAGATTTTGATATTTTAAAGTGAATTTTATTATAAGCCTGAGGTGAAATACAGGATACGGGGAATATTTTTGTAGGGTAGAAGGAAGTCAATGGGGACATGGAGCCAGCAAAATTCCCCAAATCAAAAGGACAGTCCTGCTCCATGAGTTCTTCAAATCCATTAAAAATGACTGCTCTTACAGAAAGAGTTACAAGCACAGCACTTTGTTTCTCTGAGTTTTCTTTTTATTCTTTATTTCCTTCACTTAAAATAAAAGTTACCTGTTCTATGTTGACCTCGTAGTGCATGACTTCCAGTGTCCTCTTGCAGAGTTTGGACTAATAGAGAGAACAGCTGGTACCACTAATACTAATGGATCTCCTGGTTTTAGTTCAAATACAGTAAACTTCTAGTTTCATTCACACTAAATCTGAAGACAGGTTTTTCATATTTGTTTTTCTCCACTGAGAACTGTAGGCTTTAAATGTACTTTTAGAAACAAAAATGAAAAAAGGGAGAAAGAATGTTTTAATCTGTTGGCAAAAAATGTGTATGATTTTATTTCTTCCCTGTATTTCAGTCCATTCCCCTTGAAAGACCCTAATCAGAACCCCAGAAACGACCAGATGATTTGTGAGATCCCGGTGAAAACATGTACTGCGACAAAAGAATTTAAAACTTAATTATACACATTCAAGAAAGTATCTGTCAAAACTGCTTCAGACTTTTAATTAACTCTATATGGAGTGTGAAGGGGTCAAACCAATATTAACATAGCACTGTATGAAGTTTCCTTTCCCTGTAAAATGGGAAAATTCAGAGGAGTGGGCAGAGACCTGGGATACTGCCAGGGACGAAGGACAATCTGAGACCAGTGAGAGCCTTTGGTGTGTCCGAGTGAGGACCAGCTTTTTGCAGGACACAGAGCTGTCAGGAGAAGGCTTTAAAAGTTGTTTAGCACGTCAGAGGTTCAAGCAGATAGGAGACAGAGAGATGTTTTAAAATTCAACTAAGACATTGAGGTTTTTATAATTTGTCCTATATATGAAACTGTATCAAATGCAGGAAGGGAAGGAAGATGAGGTCCCTCCTTCTACTATAAGAGAACAACAATATTTATTCATTTATTCCTTTCCTCCATTCAGAAAAAGACAGGCTGCAGATAGCTTTGGTTTAAAGAACAAGAAGGAGGAAGAAGAGCATGTTTGTGTAGGAACACATGCCCATGCTGCTCACTAGCGAGTGTCCTCCCAACAGCACAAACAGGCTGGCAGTACCTGCAGTGGGCAGAGTACACGTGGAAACCTCTGTAAGTAAGTCAAGTGCAAACTCTCTGTTTTGAGCTAGCTATGCATTTCACTGTTACACAATTCTCTTTTTAGTTTTAGTACTCCATCCCAGCATCTTTTCCATCCCATTTTGGATTCATTTAGAGATGGGCATTCAGCCCTACAGCAATGAAGTTCTGAATCTGGTAAACTTCAGCATGGGGGAGTCTAGTCTCTTCCCATTGTTCTCCATGCTCAAAGTTTTGAAACCTGTGCTCAACTGCATAAGCACGCAAGAGTTTTTTGCAGCTTTATTCTGTAGGTCCCTATCTTGCAGTGGCTATCCCCCAAGCGCTGCTCAAGCTTCTGGTCATTGCATCAGGGCTCAGGAGATTATCACACCAAGCATAAAAATTTCGTGAATACACAATGATTGATCTAGCAAATCGAGGACGCTAATTCTATGTGTATATTTTTCATGCACAATGTTCTTTTGAAACTCATCAGGCTCTACAGCTAGCTTTAGCCCCTTTTACATAATTTTGTGATGGCACCATGTAAATCTATAGACTGTGGTCTCCCTCCCAAACACAGCAGAGTACACCACTGGCCAAAGGCACACACGCTGACATGATGAAGATTGATTTCCAGGCTGGAAGAGAAAACTACTAGAATGGAAAGTCAATAAAAACAAATATGTTCTCAATGGAATTGAAACTGTTGAGAGAAATTTTAGCACCTGGAAAGCTATTCTTTATGTAGTCAATAAATTGAATACAAAAAAAAGATGGTAGTCTCAAAGCATGAGGTTGGACATCATAAGTGTGTTCAAGGTAAGATCTACTAAGGGGTCTTCAGGGAACACTTTGAGCAGGGCATTACTGAAACTGATCCAAATTATCCTCGTTCCATACGAAGATTGTATTCCTGCCATAAATGCCCTTATGGATAACAGTCCCTCAACAGCACTAAGGCACTGGTTTACTTAATGTGAGTGGTTCTCGTTGGAACAAATCTGATTATCATTTCACAGGCTCACTAGCTCAGTGTGGAATGTGATTTGGGATGAGATATAATAGTTTTTGCATTCTTCTTCTGTCTGTGTAGTAGATTCCCACACGAGTAGGTAGCAAAGCAGTTTTTAATGTGTTTTTGCCTCTGCATTAATAAAGGCAAGGGCAGCGTACTCAGTGTTCCACAGCTGGTCTGGCGGGGTTTGCTCACAGCAAGCTCCATTTCCACAGGATTTGAACCTTTGCCCTGGTATGAACGGTTTGTCTTTTACCTGCTCTCCCAGAGAAGACTCTTCTTGAAATTTTGCTCTCTTTATTTCTTCTGGTTTTCCTTCTTGCTCTGCTGTTCAGTACCAATGAAAGAAAGGCAAAATGATAAACATCTGCCTAACATGAACTTGAGCTGTGGCCAACTTCAATTCTCATCAACATTGATTTTAGTGCTCTGATTATAGTCCAAATCCACAGCTTTCTTTTGATCTTCTTTCTGAGTATTCCTCTACCTTGATTCACTGATGATGAGACAGGATTTGTCTCAAGCACCAGCAAACACTTTGTTTGGGTTTCTGGCATCAGGCATCCTGCCAACAGGCATTAAAGGTATCAAATGTCTCTGCTTCCCCATTGTCAGTTCATATTTTGGTGTTTATTTGCAGAGACGGGTAAATGTGTTTTTCAATTATCAGTCACCCACGTTTTGGTATCAAAACACTGTTTGGCCTGGGTGTTTATTGCTTCCGGCTGTTCGTTTACACAGAACAGCTATTTTAATGAAAGTTAACTATGGTGCATGATTAAAAGCTAACAAATGCAGTTCTAAAAAAATGATAGATGGATATCTGTGCTAGACCCAGCCATCTAATAGTGTCTGCATATGAAATATTTTTGTTCTGAAGATAGATTAATAGACCTTTAATCTATTTACTGCCAGTACTCTCTCATATTTTACTACATCTTTTAATAAGCAGCTATTAAACGTGTATCTGTGCACATGTTGACTATTGAGGTAGTTGATCCTTGAAAATGCCATAACTCTTGTTTATATACAGTCATATCACTTTTCCTCTTCTTTGTAAGCATGGAGACACTGTAAATATCAAATTTGTATGCATTATCTTTGATCTGTATTGTTGCTGTTTAGTGTTAGGCAAGAATTAGGAAGCGTTCCAGCTTGTGTGAGTACTGCAGTATGATTGCACAATGAGAAACTTATTTATAGTTCCCTCATTGCTAAAAAATAGCATTTGCTAAGTTAAACCAGAGAAAAGTGATGTTCCACTCCTTACCCCAATACAATTAGCACAGAAATGAGCTATGGTCACTGTGTAGTGTCTTTCGAAAGTGCTGACTTTTCCAACAGCAACAGTTGCATCTGTGTCACGTTAGTGAACACACACACAAAATGCTGTGGCTTTTTTTAACTTTAGTGATCTTTATGATCTCTTTGAAAAAATGTCAGGAAACTTCAGGCATTTCAAAAATTCTGGGTCCGCTTTTTGCAACACAGCAGCCTTTTAAATCCAGTCTGTTCTGTCTTTACCAAATAACCTTCTGTAATTGAAGTAGCTGGAGGTTTTGCTGAGAGCAGTTCACAACGTGTGTATTCAGGACTGAGCTGCAAACCACATTTTCTTTACCCCCGTTATTTTTTGTGCTCAAACCACCATCTGTATGTCTGTTGATAAGTTTTTTCTTCATGGACCCACTTTTGCAGTTTGTTACCAATATTTAGGAGTCCTTAAGAGTCCGACGATTTGGGAGACGCAGTATCAAGAAGAAAGGAGGAATCAGGCTGGGAAAGAGCTGTTGAACTGCTCTCTAAAACTGGCTCCATCCCAGAGGATGAAAACCTATGTGATGGTGCATTTCTTTGAGTGTTTCAGAGAAAGATGAACACAGATTCTCCATACAGCTGGACAGAATCACTTGTAAGCTGCAGAGATTTACCCAGCAGCGCTTTAGGAGGTTAACCTTCAGGAGGTTAATGCACTGGGGTTTTTTATGGGCTTTCTGCAATGGAGCATATTTCTCTCATGGAAGTATCCCCAGAAGAGAAAGCACAATAACGCTAGCTCCTAGACTTCCATAACCGCCTGCCATCAGCAACAAGTGAGAGGAGCTGCAGGATGCAGTGATGATGGAGTGGTGAATTAGAAACATGTCAGACCTTGCATGGGAATTCTCTGTACTTCTCACTACCTGTGGTCTGGGCAAACTGGATATTTTAGAAGAGTCTCCCTAGTATTCCTACTGTTCCAGGATCTTTTTCATTGTTTTCCATGCGTTTCAATGGTTCAACAGCAAAGTTGTTGTGAAAGCAAACATATTTAGCAAAGATTTTGAACCCAATGTTAACTGTGATTAAAAGACTAAAGCCTATTTAAGAATCCCATAAAACCAAACAGTAACCAGGAAAAACATAATTTTTATCTACAGTTTCAGGGTTTTTTTCATTTCAGTTTCCTCCTGTCTATATATTTTGCAGTGATTATAGAAATTGACTTTTAAATATATAAAAAACCTGATGTATTTAAATTTTTCCTTAGTTTTTTATCTTTAAGCATGTTACTTTAAAATTTTTCCAGGTGTAGTGTCATCTAGTATTGAGGCAACTGTCTATGTACCTCAGGCATGTTCTTAAGGCTTGTAAGAGCTCTGAATCTGGGCTTTTATCCTTCTTGTTCACAAAATTCACATGGCAAACCAACTCTTCAATGAAGCTGCATATATAATATTCCTTGAATGTACTTCTGAAAAGAAATGCTTAATTCTTTATGTCTGTAGTGAGAAGCATGACTTCAAAAATAGTCTAAAGCCAAAGGGAATTCCAAACACGCACGCTTTAAAAAGTAATTATTTTGTTTTTAATTCATTTTTAACGTGATCACACAGGATTCGAAACTGAAAATGTAGTCCAACTTAGCTGAACAGAGAGTCAGAAATGCCAGATTTATAAATGAGGCATGCTTTTAAAAACATAGCTGTAAAAAAAATAAATCGACAGAAATGTACGGAGAGCAAGTCTGCAGAATAGATTCAAACTAGCCAGAGTACTTACAAAGTGTGGGATCATCAGCAATATCGCTTTCAAGCCATACAAGTACAGAAAGCGAACTGGTTCTCTTGTGTCTTACCAAGGGACAACACAGGGAAAATAGCTGAGGATTTGTATAGTGATTTTGGCTATATATTATGAATTTAAGAGCTGATAGGGGAAATCATCTTTGCGCACCAGTGTCTTTCAGTGCAGAACATCGTGAGCTGTTTGGAATTTCGAAGCTATTTTTTTACTTAAAAGTATTGAGCCTTTCAAGGGTTGTTTTTTAAATAGCAGATGTGCAAAGAGAGCACAGGTCATCCAGGAAGAGGTTCACTTACAATGACGATCAACCTGTGCGGGATTGAACAGTGGCACAAGAAATCTTTCAAGTTTGTGTTTCCTAAAGTCAATAAGAAGTTTGTAGGCCTCAGGTTTGCATATGTATTTCTGTGGATTGCACCATTTTGAGCGAATGACTGAAAACCACATCCAGAATACTAGCTGGATAATCCTAGTAGTTTATCTCTACATTTTGATCCTGTTCTGGCAGAAGAATTCAAACAGAACCCCTCCGGACTTGTAAACCTTTTCAAGTTTGGGGGTTTAATGAAAACCTTAAAGCTTTACAATCTGGGGGTTTAATCAAATCATTTATATTTGATATATATATGATTTTAATTGATATATATTTTATTT
>NW_010396094.1:0-244 GCF_000710305.1 Buceros rhinoceros silvestris
AAAATAGAATAGAATGAAATAATGAAAATGAAATAAAAAAGTGAGTTCAATCCCCTGCTCACAGACACACGCGCACACTCCCGGTTTCTCCCTGTAAAGTCTCGAGGTGGCACAACTCACAACACCTCTGACCAACCACCGTCAGGGGGGTCACCGCCTGCTCAGCGCTCCTGGGTACAAACCCCGTGGCCTCCCTCCCTTCCTCGCTGGTTCCACCAGCCGCTGGTCCTCCGGGACTCTTGGT
>NW_010396094.1:410-2766 GCF_000710305.1 Buceros rhinoceros silvestris
TGTGGCACAGCACACCTGGGCTGGGGCCACCACTGGTTTCTCAGCCCAATGGTGCTCGTGAGGACATGGGCAGCGGTTGTGCCTTGCTGCAGTCCTGAGCAGAGACACTGCCAGGCAGGCTCCAGTGCATCGCAAGATTTTGGTCATTTATCAAGATTTGGAGAGAAATTTTTATCCGGCCCGTGATTTCATGATGGGGGCGTCTAGGCATGCGCCTCCCCGCTGCCCTGCAGCTTCGTGCATGGAAATGTAGGTATAGGCAGGGATGTAGATCACGGAACCATGCAATCATGGGTCTAGGTTGGAGAAGGCCTTGAAGATCAGCGAGTCCAACCATTAACCCAGACCAGGACAACCAAGTCTACCGCTAAACCATGTCAGACGTATGTGTAGGTGTGGACAGAGATGATAGAGTAGATGTAGATGGAAGAAGTAGATACAGATGGTGTAGATGTGGATATGGATACAGCTATAGCTATAGAGATAAAGACATACATATAGATGATATATAGATATAGATGTAGATATAGATACAGATATAGATATAGATATGGATAAAGATATGGATAAAGGTATAAAGATATAGATATAGAGGATATAGATGATCTAGATATAGAACGCACCAAAAAGAGGGATTCACAGTTTCATCTCCTTTCAAATTAAGGGATTTAAGGACCAAATCAAGCAGCCCAAAATTTAAAAGCTCAGTAAAGGGCTGAAAAGGCTTTTAGGCTCCATCCTCTTGGGACTCACTGGTGGAAACCCAGTGTCACCATCTGGGTCTGGGATTTGTTGGCTGACCCCAAGAATGTGGCCAACACCGCGCTGAGCTGTTGCCGTGTGGCTGCAGCGCTGAGCCGTCCCTCCTCCCTGAGTTGATATACTGAGTGCAAAATCCAGTATTCTTTGGGAAAAAAAATTGTATCACTAAGAATTTCCTACTTTAGTGGGAAATAAATCCGAAGTTAATTAATTAGCCCGCACTGCCACGAGCTTGTAGATCCCAAGTACCACTTACAGGCTGCTATGAAAGTTGGATCCTTGGGGCTGCTCCTATAAATCACGTTTTGGGTTTAACCCGAGCCAGCATCCAACTTCCAGATAATGACACACACTGAACCCGAAGTGAATCTGGAGCTTTGCTGGTAATGCGCTCACTTTTCGGGCTGTCGGCTCCTTCCTCTGAAATAGCTGTTCAGCCCCCAATCCTCAAATCAAACTACCAGCAGATCTTCCCCAGAAACCCCCCTGGGACCGCCTGAGGGTGTCCAGCCCCTCTGTCACTTTTTATGAGTCTGATCAGATGATTTTCAGCAGAAAAGCATTTTGCCCAAGGATGTTTGTCCGTATCTAGCCCCTTCTCATAGTCACTGGGTAAAGAGACACTTTTTTTTACCTGCAGGGAGCAGACGGCCCCATTTCTTCTGTTTCCAGAGCCCCAAAATTAGTTTTTTCAGCCTTTATGGTTAACAAAGCGCCAGGCCCTGATGGGTCCTGGAGATCCTGAATGCTGTTGGCTCCTCCAACCACTTTGCAGGTGGGGAACGATGTGCCCATCTCCATCAGGGCTTTGTGCTGCGGCAATTGGGGACCCTGGGTTGGTTTTGGGGTGGCTGGTGGGGTTTGGTCGGGCTGGAGGAGGTGACACCATGGTTGGCATCTTGGCTCCTTGCAGGTGGCCAGTGAATGTGGGTCCGGCAGCTCATCCTGCAGCCCCGAGTGGAGCAGCCAGCTGGAGTTCGGCACCAACCCTGCAGGTAAGGTCCTCCCCGCCTCGCCCCAGCATCCCACAACCTCGCTGGGCTCTGGGGTGGGGGACAGTGGTGGGGGACAGTGGTGGGGGACACCACAGCCTTGGAGCAGAGCATCACTGAGCCAACCTACCCCATGCAGGAGATGTTGCGGAGACATGAACTCTCTCCCCCAGCTCATAAATTCTCCAGCACCTCCTTGGCTCAGCCGGTTGAGGGTTCTCCAACCACCACCCAGCGCTTTGGTTCCCATTGAGAGGGTTTGTCTGTTGCTGTCCCTCGGACTGGCTTTGCCTGCTGCAGCGCTGAGCATTGCTGTACTGAGCTCCCTTTCCCTCCCCACCTTCCCTCTGCAGCTGCTGATTTTTTTTTCCATTACTGCACTTTCCACACACCCCCCACCCCCCGCCAAATCCACCTGTTTTGTTTTTTTACCCCCAGAAGGCAGAAACTTGAATCCAATTTTCCAAAGGGGAATAAAAAGCAAATGTGTGCCCAGACGTTTCACGCCCCATTGCTCTCTCCAGGGGAAGGTCTCGTCTCTCCCCCAGGGTGGGAGTGGGGAGTGGGTCCCCAGGTCACTCTGGCTGTGTGGGGGCTCACAG
>NW_010396094.1:2937-3408 GCF_000710305.1 Buceros rhinoceros silvestris
GCCAGGAGCTTTCCCCAGCACATGGGCCCTGTCCCCAGCAGAGTTACCATCCCCTTGCTCCCCACAGATCACCTCCTGGCCGACGACACGGTGGAGGACCGCAACCTCCACTCACTCTCCTCCATCGTGGAGAGCATAGCCGTGGAGGACGTGGCCGTCCTCCATCGTGGAGAGCATCGCCGTGGAGGACGTGGCCGTGACGTTCCAGGAGGAACACGTTCAAAACTGAGCTGGCGCCAACCCCGGCAGCTCTTTGAGCTGGTAATGGGGTGGGAATCAATGCTGGAAGGGTCCAGCCGCTGAAAATTGAAAATTGTATTTACCCCTCCGGCGTCGTGGACTGCACCGCTGAACCCACTCGCCTCCTTTCCCACTCCTTGCGAAACGCTCCTGCCCGGCCGGCTGAAAAAAAATAACAGGGAGAGGTGGGATATTGGCAGCGCCGTGGCCCCACGTGGGCAGCGGCCCCGG
>NW_010396094.1:3928-5151 GCF_000710305.1 Buceros rhinoceros silvestris
CTACTGAACGCTGTGTGGAGCTGCCATTTGGGTTTTTTTTAATTATTATTTTTGCTAACTTATTTGGATTTTTTTTTAAATAAAAGCATTCTTGTTTGAACTGCTTGGGGCTTCCTTTACTGCTTACTGTCCCCGCCCTGCGCAGGTCTCCCCTCATTCCCAGGTTGGGGATTTTTCCTTATCAGAAAATCCAGTGTGGCCACTCAGCCGAGGGAACTGGATGTCCCACGCTTAAATCAGCCCTGCAGCGATCTCACCGGTTTGCAACCGGGGCTGCCCAAAACTTCCTGGGGGTGCTACAGATTAATTATATTTTTAATTTGGGCTCTAGAAAGAAGGCTCAAGCCAGCACTGCTTTAAAATCCTCTTTATTGGAACACACATACATCCTTTCCCGACCCGATCCAGAGTTTGGAGTCCATGCAGTACCAATAATATGACGAAAGAAATAGGGCATCGATATAAAGGGCTCACTGACTCTTCAAATTAAAAAAATATTTAATACTGTATTAGGCAAATAATACACCGAAAAGACATGGTGACTGTAGAGCCTCTCAGGTATTGTACTTCCAGACAGCACATGATAAGTATAAGGTCATTCCTGCCATCAATAAATATCACATCAGAAACAGGGGCCACACAAGGCAAACGTGGCATGAGGAGACGAAGAGATCCTACCCTACGGGGAAGAAATGGGAAGAGTTCAGAGCCTCCTGCTTGATCCCTGCCCGCAGCCTGCAGGCAGGCGGGGAGCATCGCCTCTCCACCTGGAGCGGAAGGGATGGGCATGTCCCGCAGCTGTGGGTGCCCCCGTTGTGTCTCCCTGGGCACCCAAGAAGGGGCTCCTCTCCCACAGGTGCTTGGAACCGTCTCGGCTGGCAGTGAAGCCATATGGGGCCGTTCCAGCCCTTCCCCAAGCAGCCCTTTGTGGACCCGCCATGCAGGAACAGCCTCTCCCCTACATGGTGTCTGGCAGCACCCCAAAATGCAGCTCCCTGACTGCCCACCCCTTGGCAGCCAGCCGCCCTCCTCAGGCAGTGAAGCCATATGGGGCAGTTCCAGCCCTTCCCCAAGCAGCCCTTTGTGGACCCGCCATGCAGGAACAGCCTCTCCCCTACATGGTGTCTGGCAGCACCCCAAAATGCAGCTCCCTGACTGCCCACCCCTTGGCAGCCAGCCGCCCTCCTCACGCCCACCCTGGCTGGTCCCTGCTCCACACCCTG
>NW_010396094.1:5381-9079 GCF_000710305.1 Buceros rhinoceros silvestris
CCAGTCTGAATCTTCCTTGGCTTCACGTCCTGTGGACAGCAGTGTCTCTGACGCCCACGGCTCAGGGCTCAGCAGCCCACGACGTATTGGCAACGTGAACTGGGCAGGAGAAAGGTTTCCAAATATTGCAGCCCGCTTTTGGGGTGTCTCTGCTGCTCAGCCGGATTGCACCAGGCTTCTGCCAGTGACCGAGCAGGCACCCAGCGAGCACATCCGTAGCCCAGCTAGCATGGGGAGAGGTGGGAGACAAGCCACAGGTGGGAGCCATGGGGAGCTGGGGGACTCGGTGGGTGCACAAGCGGAAGGGAGAGCATCCTTTTGGGTCCACAGCAGCAAGACTGCAGCGTCTGTTGCTTTGGGCCGAGGTACAGGTGCAGGCTGGGCTCTTGTCCTGAAGCAGCCCGCACGTGGCTGTACAGAGAGTGGGGATGTGCTGAGAAACCAAGTGGGAAAGGCCCCGTGAGGTTGGCAGCTCACCTCCGCCCCTGCACCTACAGGCCAACAAACCCAGACTGAGTCGGTAATGAATTCTCCTGGCACAGGGGACCCATACCCCAGGAGCCTCTGTGAAGTGCTTAACCCTCCTTCCCTCACCCAAGTGGGACCCCCCCATTTAGGATAGCATCCTAGAGTCCCCAGTGGGGCTGTCTGTCCAGGCACTGGATGAAGCATACATGGGGGGGACGCTCCGCAGCCTTTCTGCATCATCTCAGGGTCCTGTGAGCCTCAGGCAGCAGCGGGCTGTTCCCCCACCACTGAGGTCCCCATGGTCCTCCACGGCAGGGCAAACCTTGGTGAAGGCAGACGGGCGGGCCGCGTGGTACATGGGTGGGATGCTGAGCAGCCTTTCTGCATCATCTCAGGGTCCTGTGAGCCTCAGGCAGCAGCGGGCTGTTCCCCCACCACTGAGGTCCCCATGGTCCTCCACGGCAGGGCAAACCTTGGTGAAGGCAGACGGTCTGCCTGCGTGGTGCTGGGCAGAGGATGCTGGGCCTTGTGCTCCCCTCTCGCTCCCTCTCCAGCTCCGAGGACCTCAGTCCTCCTCACACTTACCCAGGGCTGGGCTGGTTCCCGTCATGCTGACCCTCAGCAGGAGTACGTCCGGACCGTGGAGGTCTCCAGCCTGGGCGACCCAGAGGCACCAACTGGAAGTGAGTCACAGAGCAGAGTGTGCAATTAGTGACTGCTCCAACTAGCCCTCGGCTTCCCTCCAAAACGTTTAGTGGGCAGCATCTGTGCACTGAAGCATGAAGATGAGGGTCAAGGGAAGAGGCACACTTGGCCAGCTCTGACGTTCCCAAGGCTCCAGGGTATTTGGGAAGTTGCCTCTTGACACCCAACTCGGGCAGCAAGCACCCTGCTCCCCGGGTCTGGGTGCTGTCAGAACCAGAGATTTTGTCCTGGGTTTCATTGTCCTCAGCCGAGTGGAGGATTGGAGGGATGGGGTGGAAAAGGTTGAACAGACATTTGACTCGAACCGCTGGATGGAAAACTGGAATTTGAGCAAATCTGGAGATGGGAGGATAGCTGAGCCTGGGGCTTGGAGGCAGAAGGTGAAAGTGTAACTTTCTAATTCTCACTCACACATTCATGTCTGAGCCTGCTGAGGTCCCCTGTGCACCAACAGGGGATGTGGCAGGTGGCTTGGGACAGCGGGATCAGGGTGCCTGGCCCAGGGGACAAACCGGAGTGACCTGGTGCTTGTGCCTCCCTACAGCTGTGGAAGGGACCAGGATGCCTTGTAGAACAGAGTCGTGCGGCAGTGGGGCAGAGCCTGGGATGTGCGTGCTCAGCTAAACACACGGCCTGCAGCAGCATGGGCCGCGAGTGCGCCAGGGAGAGCGGCTGCTCACAGCGCTCAGACTGAGCTGAGATGGGTAATTCAGCCCCTCTGGGGATGGTTTCCGTAAGGTGGGATGGACAAGACTGGCCCAAATTGGGCTGCCACTTCCCACAGCTCCCAGTGCCAACCCCATCAGGCTCTGGCCTGGATGCCAAATCCAGGGTGAGTGACACAGACCCAGATTTCACACCTCAACCCCGCCTTCTCTCATCCTGGTGGTTCAAAACAAAGAAATCACACACCGGAGCAGGGTCTGAAACAACCCTCCTGAAAAACATCTACGGCAATAACTCAAGGATCACACGGATCCAGCATCACCTCTCTCCCCTCCCTCTCCTGGTGGCACATTCTTCCCCATTCCCCGTGAGGTCTGAGCAGGGGTGGGAAGGACCCTGGGGAGAAGGGTGTGACCTACCTTCTGGGGACGACCTACCTTCTGGGGGCATTTTCTTGGCAGGGGCGGATGGAGGGGGCAGGGGCACCAGGCTGGTGACGCGGAAACCAGCGGGCAGCGTCTCGGCCGAGCCACTGAGCATGTTGATGCTGTGAACGTCTCGTGGGCGGAAGCGCTTTCGCCAGGACGGGGTTCGACGGAAGGTCTTGTCATCGCCCTGTGAGGGAAAAGGTTACGGGCCCGGCATCAGCAGGACCTTCAGCCCCTGCGAGATCCTAGCACTGCTTCCACCTCACAAGGGTGTGACTGCACACAGTGACCACCTCAAACAGCGCAGAAATGTGCGACCAAATTGGGCCAAGGACATTGGAGACTGCTCTGGGACCCCATGACGGCCTTTAGCCATTCCAGCTTGCCTATCTCTTCTCTCCAGCCTCCCCGCAAAGACGCCTTGGACACACCAGCACACAAGCCCCAGTAAAGACCCCAAGGGATGCCTCTAACCTTGGCACAGCTGGACGTGTCCATCTCTCTCTGTGCTCTAAAGAGGGCCCTGGTCAGCTCTGCTATCACATCTGCTATCTCATGAAGGAAAGCTACACACAGGATGAATTCCCACCTTCAGTGACTCAACACGAACAGTTTTCTGGCTGCATAACGGGGCATCTCTAACCCACCAGCTTTGCGCCGCAGATGCGTCATGCCCAGAACATCTGTGGCTCACAAAAGCAACATTAAAGCATCTGCCAAGGAAAGCCAGGTGAGTCACCTGGAAATCCAGCATGAGGCTAGAAATGATGCACAAGGCTCTTCCTCGCCTGCCTCCACAGCCTGGCAGGACGTTCCTCGGGGGCTTGCCTAACAGTTTCAGCTTATTCCACTCATGTGGCTGCTCTAGAGAGTCTGCGACGCACTATTTGACACCCTGCACAAGGGAGAGAGCAGAGGGCCTGCCTCTCCTGTACCCTGCACCAGAACAGGAGAGGAGAGGTTTGGTACTCACATCGTCCAGCCTCCGATCTGTGCCCAAGGCGAGCAGGTTGTTGAACTCCCTCTCCAGCACTTGTCGAGCCTGAAATTAATAAAAAATGAGCATTCCATGTTGTGTTTCCAGCACAAATGCCCATCCCAGGAAAGCCCGAGAATGACAGAGAAAAAGCCCATGTGCCAGCTGAATGCTCTGCTTAGAAAGACAGAGTTGAGTTGGTCCAGAGTTGGGGGTTGGTCTCTTCTTCCCAGTAACAAGCAACAGGACAAGAGGAGCTGGCGTCAAGTTGTTCCAGGGGAGGTTGAGGTTGTTCCTGAGGAGCCATTTCTGTCCCGTTGGGGTTGTCCCAGCCTGTCCCAGGCTGCCCAGGGCAGTGGTGGAGTCCCCATCCCTGGAGGGGTTTCCCAGCTGTGTGGAGGTGCTGCTGAGGGACAGGGGACCGTGGGGACACGGCAGTGCTGGGGACACGGTGG
>NW_010396094.1:9114-9340 GCF_000710305.1 Buceros rhinoceros silvestris
TCGCTGGAGGGGTTTCCCAGCTGTGTGGAGGTGCTGCTGAGGGACAGGGGACAGTGGGGACCAGGCAGTGCTGGGGAACAGTTGGACCCAATCATCTAACAGGCCTTTTCCAACATAAATGATTCTGTGATTCTGTAACTGATGGAGTCACACTGCAGACACGTCCCACACTGGCCACCCTCGTGCAACCCCCCCGCCAAGGACGCTGGTCTTCCCTGCCGGTTCT
>NW_010396094.1:9510-32532 GCF_000710305.1 Buceros rhinoceros silvestris
TTCTGTGTGGGGATTTGCAGCACGAGCGCCAGACTGTTGTGGTCGAAGTTTTCGTCGAGGGCCAGGAGCGCCCCGTGCACCCCGCTCTCGACGAGGTTGTTTGCGTACTCGCGAAGCCCAATAGACTGGATCCAGTGGATGACCTGGTCGTTGGTCCACACTAACACATCTGCAGAAGAGCAAGGGCAACATCTCAGCTCCTGCTCAGACTACGCTCTTGGTTGTGTGGGACCTGAAGATGTCCCAAAGCCCTTTCACGCCGCCCCAGGCTGGTGCTGGGACTCTCCTTCCCCAGCCAGCAATTGCGGGTGCTCAAGTGCCAGGAGCAGTTCACTTTAATTGACCAAACCAAATGCTGAGATAACCGGCAGGAAACAACCGACAATTAATCCTGAGAGCCCACGGCTGCTGCTGTAATTAGGGGCATTATCAATAATGCGATGTAATCCAAGCAGCAGCCAGATGCGCAGGCAATCTCAGGACAGCCAGCGCGGAGCAAGCTGGGGGGTGTCCTGAGCATCTGAAACGGGCAGGAGAAGATGGTGTGATGGTCTGACTGGATCTTTTCTGTCAGATGCCTCATGCCTGACTGGGGTTTGTTGCATAAGGCACTTGGAACAATCTGCTGGGGAAATAACGCAGGGAGGTCCCTGCTGGAGAACAGTCCTGTGGTTGCTCAGAAACAACGAGGCAAATGCTGGGGTAAAAATAGGAAACAGGAGAGACCAGCACTGGGCACCTCTTGGGAGGTTCCTCATCTCCCTTCCCAGACCTGGATCACGTATGCGGCTGCTGACCTTTGATTTCGTGCTGGGTCTCTTCTCGTCTCCTCTCAAGCTCTTTGCGGTCGTAGTTGAGCCTCTTCAGGCACATGATGCCATACTGCAGGCTGGTGCTGCAAGGACACAAGATGGCACCCAACCCTCAGGAGGGCTCAGCATCGAGGGGCAGGTGGCTTGGAGGGACCCGCAGAGGACCCACTTCCCTGTTTGCTCTCCATGTCCCCAAAGGATGCTTCGGTTTGGGGTGGGTCAGGACAGACACAAGCCAAAGGGAAGATCTTAGTTGCAAAATGGGACAATTCCCCACTCCACCAGTTCCGCCCTGTTCAACCTACCTGATCCTACCATTGATCCACATAAAGACACTCTGCGCTTGGTGGCTGGGGAGGGAAGGGAGAACCAGCCCACAGGGGCTGCTCTGGGATGTAGGGTTCATCCCCAGACAGGGAGGGTGCTGGTACACAGACACAGACACAGCCCCGCGGGTCAGGGTGGGTGGTGGTACCCCGTGACGGGGCTCAATACTGGTGCTGGAGCAAGGTGGTTGGGATGGCATAAGCCTTCTCCAAGCTGGGCTGCTAGCAGATGACTGCTCTGCCTGCCAGTGGGGTACCTGGTCGGACAAGCACTGTTTTTGCCCACTCCACAGCCAGCAGAAGGCTTGATCCTCTGCTGTCCTGCTGCAAGGAGTATGTCGAAGGAGAACAATTGCCCATATGAGCTGCCCCAGTCCATGTGGTTGAGTTTAGCTTAGAAAAGCCATCCTCCAGCACCAGCGCTGGCCAAGACAGGGGGCAAGCCCTCAAACTGCCCCATCCTCTGCTCCGTGTGAAGACACTGCACCCCAGGGACCTCCCGAAGAAGAGGACTCACCGGTGGAAGCTGTCCACCATCTTCAAGTGCACTCTGAGATCTTTCTTCGTGAGGTGGTCCAGCATCCGTGCATCAACAAGACACTCCATGAAGTAGCTGCGATACTGTGGGAGACCCAAGCTGGGCAACCACTCATTTCCAATCCACTCATGGTTCATGTCCCCATAGGCCAGCGTCTGTGGAGAAGCAAATGGTGAAGCTAGGGAGAAACCTAGGGTGGGGCCACAGACTTCCAGGAGATCAGTGACAGGTCAGTGCTGGAGCCTGGGGGTTGCTGTCCTGAGGACTAAACCTAGGCCAGAGGAGTTGAACCCTAGTTTGTACTGAAGATGCTGGAGCAGTCCTGTAGGCCATGGTCTGTGTCCTACTGGTGTCCCCCAAGAAGACAAGGCAGTAGCCAAAAAGCATAAGGGATAGTTGGACCAGCTTCTTCTGGAAAAAGCATATTCATGGAAGTTGAAACAACTAAGAAATAGGTTTCAGAGCATTGCCAAGTGATTTTTAAGAAGCTTAGAAATCACTGAAAGATCTACTTCATGACTTCAAAATGAAAAAAGTTCAGTTTGGGGCAGAAAAACCTCCATTCACTGTCACTGCAAGCTGATCCTGCATCTGCCAGTGAAATAAAACCCACCAGAAGAAAAGTAAAGCATTGGAGAATGGTGAAACTGAAGAGATGGATCCAAGTAGGACTCTTTCCTCCCCTCTTTTCAGATCATGAAAATGGTCTTTATCTTGAACTTGGGGCTAAGAAAAGGTGAAAATGAGATGTCTATGCAGCTGGAAACCTGCTTCCACGCAGGGCAGCTGCTGGGGGTTCTTAGCACAGGATCTGCATCTTTCAGAGGAGGTCCTAGAAGAAGTCCCTCTGCCTGAAGGAGAGAAGGACACCGCTTGATGCCAGGTCCCAGGAGCTCCACCCCATACTTGAAAGATGGCTCAGAGGAGCAACCACAGGGTGCAGGTTCAGACTCCAGCAAGGACTTGGAGATCACTGATGTCCCAAGCTCATCTCCTGGGTGTGCCGTGACGTCCAGCTCTCCCTCCCATAACGACCCCATGCACCGCCCGCAGAAAAGGGTGACCCGGGAACCTCACCTGTGCCCAGCTGCCTTCCTCTGTGTCCTAAGTGTGACACACGCAGCATGTCAATAGAAAGGACAGGTAAAGTCAGTACCCGGCGGCCCTGCACCACGACAGCATGTCCCACGTGTGCTGAGCGTGGGACCCCTCGGCATGGCGTGACCCAGAGCAAGTGGGAGCTTGGCTTTGTCAATAGGATGCTGGGGACACCCTGACCCTGCTGGGACCCGGTTTCACCCCATCTCTCAGGTCAGTAAAGAGGACACTGGATGAGGCTTTTCTCATGGGCCTTGGGCTGGAGATGGCACAGACACGGGGATTCACACAGCCTTCCCGGGAAATACGAGAGGTTCTTGGGTCCCCCAAAGACAGATAGATGCAGAGAGAAACCTCGGCTTCAGTTCACAGGTCACAACCCCTAGAGGAACTGCTTAACTCCACATGCTGATTTTTTTGCTCAACCTCACAAAACTGGCCAAGGGTAAGTGTCACGTCCCTGCCTAACACTGAGCTCTCCTTCCCCAGAAGGTACCTGCCGGTTACAGGTTGGTGCTACTCCACCAGCAGACAAAATCTCCTGATTCACACAAATCCAAAGTGCTGCCCCTGCTCTGAGACACGGACATGGGGACACTAAGCTGCAGAGAGGGGACTACATCTCTAGAATGGAACCAGAGCTTTTGGGAGCACAGCCTCATCCCATTGAGGGACCCCAAGGTGGACAGACAGTGGGGACAATACTTGGGTGTGCTAAGGTCAGTAGGAGATTAGACAGTGGGTGCAGAATGACCAGTGTGAGGCTCAATCTCATGCATCTTGAGATCACTCTTGGTTTTTTGTCTTTCATTTCTTTTTTCTAACTCACAACCAAGAGACAAGCGACTCCAGAAACCCAGAGGAACCCCCAGGGGCTTGACGAGGGAAAAGGCATCTGATGGTTTTCAAGCCAGTTTTAGAAATTGTTGGGATATTAAAGGTTGAAAGATGGTTTCTGAACAGGTGCGTGGTGCTGGCTAAGAGCTGACACACGAGACGCAGCAAAGATCCCCTTCCCTCCCAGGGTTTAGCGCGTTAATGCACGCCCGGAGCTCAGCTCGGTAACCGATATGCTGAGCAGCAGCAGCGGGGCCGGTCAGCCTCACCGTCTTGGTGGAAGTTGCCATGTTCTCCATCTCCTCATGGGTGACCCAGACGTTTCCAGAGGACTGAAGGGAAAAGAGCAGAACGGTCATGGTGAACCACCACAGAGCCACGGCCTCCGTTCACAACTGCGCTGGAAACAAGCCTGGCTCAGGCTAATGGAGGATTGGGCCACTCTTGATCTTGGAGCTGTACTGGGGACATCTCACAGTGCCCTTGCAGCTCAAACTGGTGGCACCTGGCCACCCATGGGGACCCTGGCCTGTCCATGCAGCCATGGAGAGTGCAGCAAGGACCACTGGCCTTGGTATGGAGCCTGCAGGCTTGTCTCTGCTGGCTGTGACCCAGCCATGGCCATCTGCGGGGGACAGAGCACGCTTGGGACCCTTTTTCCTGTTGGCTGCATTTTGTACAGATGTGTCGTGGCATTACTGGGGCACCACTAACCCCTCAAGGGGTTTGAGGAGCAACACAAGATGTGATCCCTTGATCTGCTCTGTGTCCTGTCAAGGGCAAGGCTGGAATCTGCAGTTGCCCTGACTTGCCCCAGGAATTTCACACGGTCCCAGGAAAAGGCTTGTATTGAAATGGGGCTGAGCAGAACTGAGCTGGCCCTCGCGCCCATCACACCTGAGCCCTTTGGATGGGATTTTATCCTCTCTGGGGCAGATGGTCCCTGAGTTCTGCTTTTCTCGGGCTGCTCAGCAGTGTCAGCCTCTTGCTGACAGCCTCTGAGTGTGAGGACAAGAGCATTTGCTGGTGCCTCAAGACAGGAAAGTGCTTCGCGCTCAGGGACCGTATATGATCTCTGAGCCTGAGGACAAGGGTCTGGTGGTTTGGCCAGTCCATGAGGGAACATCACCCCCTCCATGGCCACGCTTGCCGGTCACACTGGGACTCCCTGGCGACCGATGGCCCACTGTGGTTCCCAGCAGCCAAGGAGGGAAACAAGTGTGTTGTCCTGCTCCATAGAGGGTCTGTCTGGGGGAAGAGGGGGTCTGTAGGTGGAGCACTTACCGTCCTTGAGGTGGGCGGTGCCGAGGGGCTCGTGAGCGAGACCATCTCCTGGATGGCCAGGCGCAGCTTCAGGCGATGCAGCGCGTTGCTGATGCCGATCTCTCTCTGGATCTCAGTGTCGGACAGGGCCGACATGATGGCTCCACTCTTCACGTTGGCTCGGCAAGCAGCAACGTACCAGGCTGGCATCCCCACCCAGAGCTGCCAAAACAGGGCAAAGCCAGTCAACCTACCCTAACTTCCTCTGGTAGGATCAAGGCCACCCTGTCTGAAGCTCAGTACCGCGGTTGGATACCCACACAGGGCTCCTCCCCTGTTGGCACCTTGCACAGATGGCCTGGTGGCAGCCCAGCACCCCTACACCTGATGGAAACAACCCAAGGAAAGGGACTTCCACTGAGCCTCCCAGCTCAAAGCTCTGCTCAAACCACAACGCTACAAAAAGTGTGAGGGATGCGGGGATATGCTCTGCTCCCCCAGGTTCTGCAATCACCATCCACGTGTGTGGACCACACACGGTGAGACCTGCTGCCAGAGGAGCCCACTAGAGACCAGCGGCAGCTGCAAAGCCATTGGTACATGAAGATGACACAGGGGCACACTCTGCCTCACCTCCAGCCAGGAGACAACGGTGGGGCCATCCCAGTGAGCAAAGGGCAACCCTTTCCTCCGAGCCTCTTCCAGGAGTTCGTGCCTGGAGGGAAGAGAAGCAGAAAGGTGATTTACTGGGAGCTTGTTGGGAAGGGAGAGCTCTTGAAAGGAAGTAGACCACAGGCAGTGAGAACCAGGTGGTATCAAATCCATAAAGGAGGTAACAGGACTCAAGAGAGGCTGAAGATGAGGAATCTTCCCAGCAACACCCACTCCCATGCCATGGCTTCTCAGTCATCAGGAAGGACATTTTCTTGCTGGAGGTTCACTCACTTCTTCCGCAGGCGTCGGTCCTTCTCGGCCTGAGCACCCAGCTTGCCAAGTCCCAGAGGGTCCTGCAAGCCCACCTCCACGTCCATCAGTGTCACTGTTGGGCAAGCAAGACATCCTCAGGTCAGCGTGATGTCCCATGGATTCAGTGTGGGCACTGTCACAGTCCCCATGCTAGGATGTTGCAGATGCACAATCGCAGCACAGGAGGTGACATTTCCAACCCACCCCCAGAGCCTCCCTGCATCCCTGGAAAGCCCAAGGGGATCCCCACCTGCCAGCCCTCCCACTGCAAGATGCTCAACATCGAAGCGCTAAAGGATTTAGGGGCGGAAAAGCAGCTCCCACCAGAGGGCTCTGCCAATCAAGAAGGTCCCACAGGGAGGGAAGCAGATTTTGGGGACATTAAAGATAAGACACAGTGATGGGGGTCACTATCCTCACTGCAGCTCTTGCAGAACATTAAGAGTGACACCATGCTCAGGCCAGAAAGGGCCACGGGGCAGAAAGCACCAGGACCCAACTGCCCCGACGCTGCAGGGAGCCCAGAGCCAGAGGCCTCAACATCCCCAAACCGGCAGGGGTGTCCCTGCTCCTCCACCTGTCGCCCCAACAGCTCCCCAAAGCCAGACAGTGCCAGGAGGCGTGCAGAGAGCCTGGCCCGAGAGGACGCCCGCCCGGCACCGATGGGAATAGGGCTGCTCACGGACCCTGCCCCGTGGCCCCTTCTCTGCTCAGCTGAATCAAGCGACCCTTCTCTTTTTTCCCGAACAAGCGCCCGATGGAGGATTTGATCCCCTTCCTCTTGGAGCCCTTGTGCAAGGAGTCCTGGCTGCTGCTGGGGTTGCTGGCCTGCTCCTCCAGCGAGCTGGGGATGGAGGAGGGAGAGGAACAGCAAAGCTTTTAGGTTATTCCCGAGCAGCGCACAAGCCTTGGCAAACCCCAGCCCGTCCACCAATCCCACTCTTGCCCCACGTCAGTCCTCAAATCAACAGAGCAGGCACGGGTGTGAGATCCAAAGGGTGCTCCTCATACCTCTTCCCATCGTCCTGACTTAGCGCAGGATGGCCCAGCTTCTCCAGCCGCAGTGTCCTGGGTGAGGATGGGGGGGACGTCTCGCATTTGATGGTGGTTTTATCCTCTCGGCTTTCGTCCCGAGCTGCAGGTGACTGAACAAGCGAAGAAGCCATGAGGCTGGGGAGCCAAAGCCCAGCTCCATCCTTGCCCTGCTGCCTGCCTCTCTCTTGCTCCATGGAGACATGGCCAAAAGAGCCACCAGGGCCCTGAGGCTTTGCCACGCTCCAGGATTGGCCTGAACTAGAGCTCTGGCAATGGCTCGAGATGCCCAAGCGGATGGGGAGGATGTGGCCGTATGGCCAAGATCCTGGAAACTAGGGAGGAGGGAGGATGCAGCCCCATGGTCCTGGTCAGGGTGTGGGGACAGAAGCTGCTGGCCCTCAGAAGAGGGCTCTGAGGAGCACAGATGGGAATGTCCCAAAGACACCCTGTCGCCAGAGGGGACACACAATGTTTGAGGACCCAGTGGCTTTCTGAACCTCCCCATGTCCTGACAGATCCCCCAGGCTGCCAGCCGGCACATCTCCAAGCACCTTATGGGATCCCCATGATCCTTCTGCTGAATCCCTGGGGTTCCCAGCTCCATCCCGCGCCTGCTGCACCCTGACCTGGTGTGGACAAAGCCAGGAGCAGGCTGGAAAAGGGGCTTGGACAAAAACCAACGGGATGGGAGCCACTCACTAGCAGTTTCCTCCGGTGCTTCCTCAAGTCGCTGGGCTGATTGCAAGGGGGAAAGCGAGAGAGACACAGAAAGGGGGGCAGTTAATGGAGAAACCCCCCCGCAGAGCAGTCCCGGGGCCAGGCGTGCCAGGCTGGGAGACAGCAAACCTGGGCACCCCACTTCCACGTTGCCCACCCGCACACCCATGCAGATGCCAGGGCATCGCTCCCACCCCAGGCAGCCACGCGCACACCCTGTCCAACCCCCCTGTCCACCCTGCGTGTCTCCTCACCAACGTCATGATCCCCATGCGGTCGAGGTCCTGAGCAGCGCTGCGGGAGGAGAGCTTGGGGGTGGAGCGGCCGCTGAGCGGTGGGGATGAGCTGGCCAGGGACAGGGCTGTCAGCGAGGTGGGGATGGAAGCCCTTTTGCAGAGCTGGGTGAGGTTGAGGCCCTCCATGCTGCCGCTCGTGACACGAGTTTCCAGCTCCTCTGCACGGAGCTCGGTGGACTCCTTCTCCTCTTGGATCATCCTGGGGGAGCAGCGAGGCTCAGGGCTCCCAGCTCCCCAAGCTTCTGGGGAGTCATCTCACACCTCCCAGCTATGGGTTCTCCCTACCCTGGGAAATGCACCCTGGTGCTCGAGCCCCTGATCTCCAGGAGTGGCAGCAAGATCCATCAGGATCCACACAAACAAGAGCTGAGACACACCGTGATTTCTTCTAACATTCATGGAGGACTTCTTTACAAAATAAGGGTCCTTTCTGTGAGCCAGCACTGGCGCAGCTGAGGAGCAGGGAGCCATGTGCAGGAAGGACCAAGCCCTGTGGCTGGATGTCCTGGGGCCTTTTCCCTGGCTGAAATGCCTTGTATTTTAGGGCATCAAAGCCTCCCCCCACCGCCTGGCAGATGGTTGCCACCCCCCTGAGCCATTTCAGATCAAGGCAGTGGTGGGTTTTGGCCATGGTGACTACCTGATCTCCTCATTGATGGCATCCAGCTGCTCCTGGAGCATCATGGCTAATGTCTGGGCATCCGAGTGCCCGCCAGGGGAGAGCACATCCATGGAGCTGAAGAGAGTCTCACGGTCATCCTCGTCCACATCAGAGATGTCGGGGTCACTGTCGAAGGCATGAGGCCCCGTGGCCAGGACACCGCCTGCCTGAGCCTGCTCCCAGTCCTGGGGGAAGAAGGTCCACTGGTCTTACACGGCACCCCGATGTCTCCAAAAGCCAAACTGGAGTCCTCCACGCAACAGTACCACCTCAACACAACCCCAATGGGAAACCCTCCCTACCACATTACCCCAGTCCACGCACGAGGTGAAGGAAACTGCCCCATGTTCCCACATCAAGGACAAATGAGACCAGCATGAAAGGCAGGAGGAGACCCCAACCCCAGCTCTGTCCCCAGGCTGGCACAAAGGCGGGTTACCTTGCCTGGCTCCTCTCGCCGGGCGGCAAATCGGCCTTTCTGTGCGCGAGGCAGGCCCGGGGCTGTCCCGAAGGGCTCGGCGGGGGGATGGACCACCGCGCTCAGTGGGAAGCGCAGGTCCGTGGCGCTGCCCATATGGGACCTGGGGAGAAAGAGCCCTGTTGTGGACATTGCTCCATGCAAGGATGCCCTTGCCCCAGGCTGCCCCCCCCCCGGCAGCCCAGGATTGCTCAGGACAGAGGCGGGGCACGAGGCCACTCCGGGGTGCCCATCCCAGCGGTTCTTGCCCGCTCTGCATGAAGTGATGTGAAACCAGGCTCCAGAAAAAGGTGCCCTGTTGGCCCCAGGCTGGCCTTGGAGATGCGCTCACAGACTGTAGGGAGCTCACCCTGGGCCCTACCCTGACGCTACGTCCCCTTTCGCTGCAGCACCCACTGGGGCATGCAGCCAGTTCTGGCCAGCACCACCCAGCACAGAGGGTCTGCTGTGAGGCTGTGGGCTGAACAAGCCCCCTCCTGTCCTTGCACCTCCCAACGTGTACAGCCTGTCTTGTCCTGTCTTCTCCATCCCCGTGGTACAGAACAGGGCCCAGCCACGGAGCTCTTCTCCTTTTTGTTTTCTTCAACGTTTTCATGAAAAACCCCTGATGAACAAAATCCCATTTGAAACAGATCTTCCAGGTGCAGGGCCATGCGCATTATTTGGGATCCCGGCTGGGACTTCTTCACCCTCCTCCATGCTCAGACGGGTGCTGGGGATGGGGTTTCCACACCAAGCAGAGCGACGCAGCGGCTGCTGTTGGACATGAGGCCATGTTTTGCTGCTCGTGGTACTCGTGGCATATCTCCACGTTGCTTCATTGCTTCTCCTCGCCCTGAAGGTCCCACCACGCAGCCGAGCAAAGCACCTTCCCAGAACACAGGACCATACTTCCTGACATGCTTTGTCACAGGAGACACGATGGTTTGTTAACTGAAGATGACAAAAGCAGTTGTCCAAGGCAGAGCAGTTTTTCCACCCCAGTGGGTGTGTTTTCCAGTGCAGATCCAGAACCAGGCTCCCCGTCCCAGTACCCCACCAAACCCAGATGAAACTGCTAACACGAGCAGCTCGGCTTGGCGTCAGTTTGGTGTTTGCAGACGAAGGCACAGCACAAGTTTCAAAGGATTTAAGCCGTGGTGCAGCTGACAAGCTGCTCCTGAGCTAAAACCAGAAAAAGGTGTCTCAGACAAAAGCTGACATTTCAGCTGAGGGATTATTCTGGCCTCTGTAACTCAAGCTTTCTGCTGATTTTTCCTCCAAGAAATGAAAAAAAAAATTGTCCATCCTGTTCCTACAGACCCACACAGAGAGGTCCCACACATGTTCCAGACACTCCTCTGGCACTCCGCTGTCCTTCGTCCTTGCAAGCTCCTCCTCGCTCTCCCTGTTTCTTCTCTCCACCGCAGCAGCGAGGCCTCCAGGCCTCCTCCTCTCTGCCACAGCTACTGACAGGTCGGAAGATGGTCACACCAGCTCCGTTCCATCTTTTCCAGCCTTTCTGAGGGGAATTTTCCCCACTGGTGATCGCCGTCATCGATGCCTCACTGCCTCTAACCCATGTCCAAAGGGCTCAGGAGCGGAGGTCTGTTTCCCAGGCAGCTGCAGTGACGCAGTGGGGTGTATGTCACCCTGGCGCCCTCCTTTTTGAACCCCTTGGCTTCTTGCAGCACTGCTGGGTACCCCGGTCAGTGTGGGACCCCTTGGACTCACCTCTCCTGATGCTTTGGGCTGGGACCTCTCCATCTCCCAGATGAATTTAAAAGCTGGGTGTGGGAGGTCCACTGCAGAGAGGAGGGGGGGAAATGGGGGGTTCATTCTCCTTTGCCTGCAACACCTCAGTAGAGGTTCCTCCTTCTCTGGCCCATCCCCAGCATGCTGCAGGGGGGAAAGATGTTTGGTGAACATCCTGCTTACACAAAAATTAAGTCCTAAGCCCTTTATGCAGAAAAAGAAACAATGTTCAGTGGGTTTTTGCCTTTAGAAAAGCAAATTTGGGGCCATTCAGTTGGGCTGTTCTTAACAGTCTGCATCTCATCCCAGGACAGATCTGTGTCAGGGACAGCACAGCCAGAGCCGACCCTGTGATGAACTCCCTCGCAGACCCACACCAAGGCTTGGTAAAGCCAGAAATGTCTGATGCCATCAGCATTTTGGGGCTCTAAAAGCAAAACGCCCCCAAAGCCGTGGGTGTGGATGCAAGCAGGGCGTGCACGGGCTGGCAGGGCTTTGGCAGGCGGCCCTTACCTTGCATGCACGCTCTCCACAAACGTCCCGCTTCTGGTCTTGAGCTGATCAACCTCCAGCCTCAGCTTGTCAATCTCGTCAGACAAACGTCGCTGTAGGGCAAGACAAGAGACAGGAAGGGGTTGATTTTGCTCTGAAGAGCAGCCGGGTCTGGTGCAATCCACATCCTCAGCTATTGCCAGGTTTATAGCCCCTTTAAAAATCCCCATCTCAAGTTCAAAGCACCTTTGACACATCGGAAAAGAAATAGCTCATGCAGGCAGCAGTGAATGACAATGCTGGGGCAATGCCGCGATGGGAGGGAGGGATCACAGGCCAGACAGACAGACACCCATGTGCTCACAGCGATGCTGGTTTGAGAGACAAAGGGAAATTGATCCCACAAGGATCTCTGGTTTGGCTCAGACCACATGTGCATATTTGCCTTGGCGAAGGGCTGGCAGCGAGGGACTCACTAGCCACATTTGATGCTGGCCCTGTCCTTGTCGTCATCCGTGCAACAAAACCTGCACTAAGCGACCATGCTGTCCTGCGGGAGATGTGAGGGGGGAAGCTGTGGGCAAGCAGGGAGGCAGAGGAGATGGGATCCTTCAGGCACGGTGGGATCCAGTCCTGCGGGCAAACAGGCTGAACTGGGGTGAGTAACATGCAGGCAGCGTCATGCAAGATTCCGAGCTCTGCCGAGTGGCACAGCCATGGCTGGGGAGCACGAGCAGCACCCGCACGTCCTTACAGCGGGGAGACTGAGGCTCTGGGCAAGGGGGAAAGCAACCGCCCTCCAACCATACATGAGACATGGGGGACACCCCAAGAACTCTCGTTGCTTCAAAAAGCTGCAACCAACCCTCAACTTCCCGGCACAGGCCAACGTGGACTCATGCGGCAGACCCTAGTTAGCTGCTTTATCTGACAGCAGGGGAGGTGCAAAGACCTTCGGGGCCTTCTGCAAGCTGGGCATGGAGCAGATCTTCCCCCCAGTCTGAGTGAGGGGGCTGAGAAGGCCTCAGGGGTGAAGGAGACTTGTCTGACCGGGCAGCACCGTCCCTCACAGCCCAGCTGCACCACAGAGCACTGGGGTAAACCCTCCCTGAGACACACGGGCGAAGCCACCCCGGCCTCGCTGCTGTCCTCGGCGGCGGGCTGGGTTGAGCGTGATGGAAATACGGAGTTGGGACTGAATGTGCCTGTTAGGGAACCAAACTGGGGGTCTCCGGGGAGATCGGTGGCAGCTTCCATCCAGCCAATGTGTGGGTTAGTTTGTGACCTGCTGCTGCTGGGCGCTTTGGGATCCCAGCTCCTTCGGAGCTAGGGTATTTTAGGAGGTGCCACGGCCACTAGCCAGGAGTTAGGAGTGAGGAAGCTCAGTCACTAGGGCAGGCTCCCTGCAGCGGCAATTACCTTGTCGTGCTGGTGTTCCTCTATCTGCTTTTGAGTATTTTCCAGCTCTTGTAACAAAGTGTTCTTTGAAAAACGAAACAAAAGAAAGGGGAACAAAAACAGGAAAGAAAAAGAGAGACCGTTTAGCAAAAGGCTGCGCAGCCTCCTGGGGATGGCCGGGGTGGAATCGCTGCGTGGACAGTGTGACGGACGCCTGGCAGGAGGGACAGCAACGGCTCCCTGGTCTATTCCTCAGCCAACTGCCCATGAACTGGTTTTCCCTGCAAACCTCCTGCTCCTCAGGCAGGGCTGCCAGAACCCAAGTTCTGCCCCACGCTGGGACAGTCGCAAGCAGCGATTAGAGATCTGATGGGCAGGAACTGGAGATCAACTCCTCGAGCAGCTGGATCAAGGGCAACAATGTCCCCTACATCTAAGCTAGGAAACAGGCAGGGGGAAAACAAGATGTGTTTGCAACTGCCTGACCTAGCGCTCTTTTTGGGGAGGTGCTGGCAGCCAGACAGCATCATTTGTGCCCACTGAAGAGCTGCAGAAACTCTCTGGGTCAGTCAGTGCTGGCAGCAGGCTGGGGAGCAGAAGATGACCCCTGTTCCTTCTGGGTGGGAATTTGGACTCAGCCCAATGTGTTGGGTTCTGCTGTTTATCCAGAGCCGCTCAGACATCTGCTGAATCTCAGACATGTCGGCAGAGCCGGGTCTGGTTAGGGACAGGAGGTGTAGAGCAGCAGGGAGACAGTCTCGGTGCTGAAGGGATCAGCTGGGGGATGCGACCCCTCTGTGCTCTGACCTGCTGAGGGGAGCCTGGTCCCTGCAGGACCCCAGAGAGAGGTGAGTTATTGAGGGCTGACCTCCCATTGGTGCTGAGAGGTTAATCCTTGTTGGGAGCCTCCTGCTCTCCCAGCTAATTGCATTCACGCTGGGGAGGCAGCAGCTCCTGCTGGCTCCTCCGAGGAAAACCCAGTTGCCCAGGAGGAGTGGGCTGGGAGCTGGGAGGCTGCTCACGGGCTCAGCCCTGGCTTGGAGAAGGCAGATCAGTGGGGACTTGGGGGATAGGCTGGTTTCAAAGCAGCATGTGGAAGGGATGGGCAGGTGGAAGAGGATGAACGCTGCATTTTCTCCTGCAAAATGCAGTAGGTTTTGCTCCAACAGCCAGGCACGGGCTGCAGTGGAGGCTGCACCAGGAGACACAGGGAAGCGAGGGAATGGAGCAGGACAAACCCTGCTGCTGTCGGAAGTGAGAGGTGGTGGAGAGTGGGTCTTACCAGACGAGGGACAGCTAGAAGTGAGGGTGCAATGCAGAGCAGCTTCTCTGCACTCCCACCAGCCCCAGCGCCTGGCTGCTGTCCTGCATGTGATCATTTCTCCACGCCTGCACAGGTACTTGCAAACCCCTGCGCTGTGGCTGGCCGAGGCTCCACGCTGGAGCCCTCAACCCCCCCACCCAGCCTCCCCAGAGGACCCCCTGCCCTCCAGCCACTACCTTCTCCTCCAAGGCCGCCATCCTCTCCTTGAGGTGCAGCTGCAACCGCTCATTGGACTCGCTCAGCAGACGGTCCACGGTGTCCGAGAGCCGCTTGTTGTGCTCCTCATTCATCTTCTCCCGCTGACGGGCCTGTAACAGCAAACAGCGACCAGCCATGTCAGGTCCAGAGGATCTGCTCCTCCTGTGTGAGAGGCTCAGTGCCCTCCTGCCGGCCCGTGCCTGCTGCTGGAGTTGGAGCTGACCCACCAAGCCCAGTTTGTGGGGACAAACCCACCCTTTCCAGCACAGATCAGACCCTCCGCTGCGACTCCGCTGTTCTCTGCCATTTCCCAGCCAGGGGTGAGCAGGAGAGAGGACAGAACCAAAGAGGTCTCCCCTGCCTGAGCCACAAGAAAGCTGGACCCATTCCAACTGGCATCTGCCAGGAACCACCACACTGGGGACATATTCCAGACCCCAAAAGGTGCTGATCACCTGGATTTGCAAAGATTTCTTCAAATCTCTGCTCCAGGCCAAAACAACCAGGGGCTTCCCCAGGGCACAGGCTGTGATGCCACATGGGCAACTCGAGAAATGGGCATCACGACCTCCTGTGTGGAGAGCTCAGCCGGTGGCTAAGGAGCACAGTGGGGATTGTGCAGCCCGTGACACATCAGCTCGGCCTCCCTGTCTTTTTGAGGGGCAGCACCCTTTGCTGCCAGCACCTATCCGTCTCTCCCTGCTGCTGATGCAGGATAAAGCTTCTCCCTCTGGCCTGTGTTTGGGGTCCCAGCTTGCCCCAGGGGGTGACGCTGGGAGAGGAGCTGGACGTGTCATGCTAACAGCAACACTTGGATGTCTGGGTGAGGGGGAAATCACAGCAGAGAGTCATGAGCTCCTGGCTGGCTCTAATTTAAGAGATCCTGGATGGAAAAGGATTAACCAGCCCCTCTCCCCATCCTGCTTCAAAGACACCAGCAAGCCCACCCTTCCTGCTGTGCCCAGGTACCCACGGCCAGAGGAGCCAAGGCTGGATCAGGGCCCGTGGGATCTCCCTGGTCCAGGCTGAGCAGTGCTTACCCTGGCCAGCTCCTGGTTCTTCTCCTCTAGCTGACTCTCCAGCTGCCGGAGGTGTTCCTCGATGCTCCCGTGCCTCTCTTCTGCCTGGGAAAAGCAGAGCAGCCCTCTTGGATGATGTTCTCCCAAACCCTGTGGGTCCTCCTGCATCCCTCCCTCCATCTCGGCATCTGCACCCTTCCCTGGGCTGTGGTGCTCTCTCCCACCACCTGCATCCTCGCTGCAGCTCAGTGGGTGCTGTGAGCCCCAAACAGTCCTGCTAGCAAGGTGGTGGGAGATGGAGGTGCTCTGTGAGTGATTTGTCACTCATTCTAGTGCCCAGGAAGGGAAGGGAAGGCTGTATCCACTCCTCCCTCCAGGCCTGCACGCTCCCAGATCTAGCTTGGGTCTCTCCTCTTCCTCTGCATCCCAGGGTGGTTCCAGTACAAGCCGAAGGCCATTCACACTGGCAGGGCCATCTCCACCTTGGAGAAAGGAGCCGAGGGAAGGGAGAAAAAACCACCCGTGCAGGAGACATCGAGAGCTTTAAAAATAGTGTCTTGTCCCTGCAGCCAGGGGAGAGGCAGAGGACAGCAAAGCTCAGAAGCTGGGAAGGACAGCAGGGTGCTTGGGCCTGCCAGGGCTCCCTCACTGCAGGGGGGTGGCCAGATCCGCCTCTACCTCTGGTTCCTGCACTCCCTTCTGGCTCGGGTCACCGGTCACCCCACACACTTGCCTTGGTGAGGGCAGCGATGCGCTGGGCCAGCTCTGCTTCCACCTCGGGCAGCGTCTCTGCTTTTCGCATTGTCTGCTGCAGCTTCTGCTCTGCCAGCTCCAGCAGCTCCTGCAGGTGCCGGGCTTTCTCCTCGCACTGCGGGACAGGGCAGGATGGATGCCTGGCACCAAGGTTTGCCTGCCTGTCCCATCCCAGTACCCACTTCTCCCTCCCAAGTCCCCAGGGTGCTGGGGAATCTTTGGATCCAAGCTTTGGTACCTGACGGTGCAAGGACTCCTTGTTGGCCAACTCGCTTTCCAGCTTGTCATTGAGGTCATGGATGGAGGTGGCTTCTCGTTGGGCTGCCAGGTAGCGTTTCTCCAGCGTGGTGATCCTCTCCTCCATGTCCTCTTTCTGAGCCAGGGCCTGAGGAAGTGACAGGGCTGTCACATCCCGATCTCTGACCACCAGCTTGGGAATAACTGGGTCACCCAGCTCCTGCGAGCCTGGGACCACCCCCAAGTCCAAGCATGCCACGAAAACCCTGCTCTGCACAGGAATGAAGGACAGCAGAGTGGGCGATGAATAAAGGGAGAGTCAGGCAATCACAGAAAAGCCTTCTAGCATGGAGAAAGCTCACTGGCCCAGGCCTGCAGCACACCTGGGTACCTCGGTGTCTGCTTATAACCTCAGGGAAGTCCTGCTGATGGACTTGGGGACAATCTCCCAAAGGCAGTGGCCTCTTTTGGGGAACACAGGCCATCACCCTGCGTACAGCAGGAGTTACAATCCCTTCCCAGCCCAGAGCATGTGTAAGCTGTTGTGAACGTCTCTGCAACTGCAACAGGCTTGGCAGTGTGAGAGGGCAGTGGCTAACCTCTCGGAGGTCCCTCTGGTACTTGCTGCTCATCTCCTCCGATTTGATCAGATCCTTCCTGGCGGTGCCCAGATCCTCCTCCAGCTCGGCGACGCTGGCAGCCAATGCAGAGATGCGCTCTTTGGCCTGGACCACTTCGAAATTCTGCTTCTCCAGGAGCTCCTGCAGCTCCACCACCCGCCCTGCCTCATCGTCCGGGTGGACGGAGCCGTTGGAGAGCCGCTGCAAGGCAGCAGAGAGGGAGGCGGATGCCGGGCTGCCCCAAAGCATGGGCTGGCATTGCCTGCAGCTACACAGTGGGGGAACATGGCCCTGCAGGGACCCAGTGAGGTGGTGGAACATGGGGATGTGGGCTCTGGGACCCTGTGTCAACACTCTCCACTCATCAGGGATGTGGCTTCTCACTGGTGTGATGGAATAAGGATGGCTGAGGGCTTCCCAGAGCATCTCCAGGAAGCAGAGCCCCTTGGAGCGTCTGAGTGGGAGCACAAATTCCCCTCCACTCACAAATGGCCTGTATTCACCGGGCAGGGCACGTCCCAGGGGGTTGGACCCAGGGGAGAAGGAACAGCAACAAGGGAGTTGGAGAAAAACTGCCTCAGTGAGCACGGTCAGAGTGGAGGGTTTCTGGGGCTCTCACCTTCCAGGGAAGCTTCTGAGCTGGCTCCTTGGGCTCCCTCTCATCCCGCTCACCCGCCGGGGCCTCCCGCGTGGTGCCTTGCTGCAGAGCCGCCACCTGCATGACAACGGGGCTTCATCAGTGAGAGAAAGAGACGACAACAGCTGGTCCAGCCATGGGTGAGGCCAGCACTGGTGCACCCAGACCAGCAACTGGCTTCCCGCTGACTTCCTCCCCCATTGTATTCAGCTAGTGCCTGTGGCTGGGGAGGAACTGGAGGGGTAGGGTGAAGAATCATAGAATCATGAATGGTTTAGGGTGGAAAAGATCTTTCAGCTCCTCGAGTCCCCCTGTTCCCCCAGCAAGGGGGAGTGAGTTCACAAATGCAACACGGAGCAGTCCCAGCCCAGCGGCTGCTCCAGCAAGGGCCCACGGGAGGCTGCCCAAGAACCTCTTACCTGACGATGGGCATCCACGAGCTGCTCCTCCAAGGTTGCCACTCGCTCTAAGGCTGCTCGCAAGCGTTCCCTGACCTGCAGTCATGTAAGACAACGGGAAAGGCCATTATTTCTCTGTGACAAAGGTGCCCAGGATCTAGGCAAGCTCCCAGCCCCTTTCAACTGCCTGACAGCCAGGCTCAGGTGGATTCACATGCCGGGCAGAGGCTCAGGGATGCTCCAGCTCCTCAGCTGGATGAGTGAAAGCATGCTGGAGAGGAACAACCCAAGCCAAGCTGACTATGGGAGACTTATGGCCAGGACAGCTTGAAGATGTCTTTTAGCAGGGGAAGGAGATGCTTGAGGCAAATCAATCAGGAGGAACCATGAAAGTCATAACACAATGGTTGAACCACAGTGCCAGCCCTTCCCACCACCAGGTGAGTGACCCAGGGAAGCAAGCTCCCCATCCCTGACAGCCTCAAACCCACAGCATCCACTTGGTCACCCCACCAGCTCCTAAAACGAGGGTGCTGCAGCTTTTGGATATCCAAGACCACCCTCCTGAGGAATGCCATGTCACCGTCCAGCTTAACAACAAAAAACGGCATCCAGCAGGAAGGTCGAGGGTTGGGAGGTCAGCTCTGAGCAGGGGATGCTCTCCGAGCAAGCCCACCAGCAGCCTGTCTCACCTTTTCATCTAGCGCCTTGTGATGCTCAAAGAGCGATTTGAGTGCCTTGAGCACCTCGACCTCACTGGAAACTCCAGATGGCGACTGGGCCTGACGCTTGACCACGGTCATCCTCAGGGACCGCTCATGCCTCGACACCAAGCACTCCAGGTGCTCCAGCAAGAGCTGAAAGAGCGATTTGAGTGCCTTGAGCACCTCGACCTCACTGGAAACTCCAGATGGCGACTGGGCCTGACGCTTGACCACGGTCATCCTCAGGGACCGCTCATGCCTCGACACCAAGCACTCCAGGTGCTCCAGCAAGAGCTGCAAGAGGACAAGAGAGAGGCTTTCACCACCCCAGGGGCTGTCAATGCGGTATCTGCCCGGCAGCCTGCGGTGTCCCACATTTCTGAGGACTGAAAACCTGACAGCAGGTTTTATGTGCTTACCCGCGTGTTATTGCGCTCAGCTTTCAGCTCTGAGATCTCCTCTTCCCTCTCCAGGAGCTGCTCCCGGCACGCACTGAGCTCCCGTGTCAGTGTGGCAAACTCCTGCAGAAATCAGGGCACGGCTGTGAGCAGGGAGAGCGGGATGGAGATGGAGCCAGTGTCCCGGTCACACCAGTGCAGACCATTTCCCACCCAAAACCAACCAGTGAGAGACAATTTCACCATTAAGAAATCAGTGGAGAAGCTCAGCCAGGCTGGGAGATGATCTACTCCTGGCTTACCTGAGTGCTTTGGGCAAGGGAGAAGGCAGCACCCCAATGTTCATCCATTTGGTTTGATGTGTAATGACACAGGAAACTACTCTACAGCTCCAGAGGCACTTGATGGCATTTAAAGCACTCCAATCAAGGCCACCGGCGTGTTTCCACTCCCACTTGTGCCCTTGATGCAGCCCAGCAGAGCATCCCACCAGGCTAAAACTCACCACGAAGCCACAGCCAGCCAGGATGAGTCCCCGGGTCCTCAGCCAGCCTCTGCCATGGCCTCAGAACCTGACATCATCCAAAACCTCCTTCCAAAGGAAAGAGCAAGATCTGCCCCAGAGCAGCATGTGGGGCCCCATCAAGCTTCTTACAAGGCACCCCCAAACCCCGAATCCCAGCAGAGAGAGACAGGGCACAGCAGGAGATGTGGCAGGTGCCACCAGTCCTCGCTCCAGTCACTGCTCCCTCCAGGGAGGTGACAGCTAGCAGGAAAGAGCTGTGCTCAGAGCGACGCCAAAGTGGAGCTGCAAAGCCAGCACATCCTTTGGGATACGCTGGTGTCCTCGGAAACAAGGAGACATCCTTGTCTCGAAAAACATCGCACTTCTGGCTGTGTCAGAGAGGAAAGGAAACTCGCTCTGAAGGTCCTCAGATGCAGGAGAGTTCCTTCTCCCTCAAAAAATAAAAACCAAGCACCTGGGTTAGCCCGGGAGCACACTCCCATTGCTCTCAGTTGCTCTTTCAGTTGCCCAGTGACTAAGCGACATTTTGCAGCTGGGATTTTTTGGGGTGAAAAATGCAAATGTGGAAACGCCTCATGAATTTACACCAGTTTCACAGTGTTGTTGAGAAGGACTTAAAAAGGAAAAGGGTTTCAGAGGAAGCTGAGAAGGATTTGATTGAGCATTAACAATCCAAATTTCAACTGGGGACTGAGCATGAAATTCTTTTTCACTTTAATTTTCGAGTTAAACAAATAAAATCCCTTCAAACAGAAGTAAAACGTGGAGGCTCAGGATGAATCAAATGCTCTGCTCAGCTCAAAGTGAAACTGCTCGCAACAGCTGACATGCCTCCAAGAAATCAAGAGCTTTTTAATCTCTGTTTGTCCCAGCTGGATTTCCCCTCTCCCTTCCTGTCGCAAACTGCCAGCACTTGTGCGGTTTTTAGGGTGGCAATGGTGGTGTCACCAGTGATGCTGAGACCCCACAGTGGGACAGGACCCAAGGATGCCACAGTATGGGAGGAGGGAAAAAGGAATCACAGTGATTCGCCCTACAAATAGCTGCTCTTCTGCCCATCACCATGCCTCAGGGCTGCTGCCACCTGGCACCCTTGCTCCAGCACCACCCCAGGGCCTGAGTCCCCCAGGTCCTTTCTAGACCCACTCCTGACCCATTGCTTCCCCAGGGTCCATTTCAGTCCTGGGGGCATCCACGTCCCTGTCACTTCCTCTGGGACCATTCCAGCCCCGGGGTGATCCCTGTCCCCATCACTTCCCCAGGGACCACTCCAGCCCTGAAGTCATCCCTGTCCCCATTGCTTCTCTAGGACTGCTCCAGCCCTGGGGTCATCCCTGTCCCTGTCATTTCCCCAGAGACCACTCCAGGCCCGGGGTCATCCCTGTCCCCATCAGTTGACCCCCAAATCGGTCAGAGCACTCCAAATCTCCATCACCAACCTCTGCCATGTGCAGGCACCATCCTTCCCCCCCTTGCTCTTGGACCATCCCCAAGCGCATGGTGAACCCCACTGCAGAGCCAGTTCCCCCAGGAGACTGCTGTGCCAGCCAGGCCTCTCCCGGAGCCGGGCTCTCCGAGCCGGTGGCATTTCAGCCCAGCCCAGCAGCTCACGCATGTGCGTGTGCACCGCGAGGTTATGCAAGCGCTGCGCGCAGGAGTGAGCAGCTCGCCAGCATCCCCACGGATTGTATCAGGGCTGGGAACACCAGGGAGCAGAAAGTGTGCGAGAGCAGCAGCGAGATGTGCTGGATTAGGTGCCTGTGCAGTGCTGGCTGCTTCAGATGTAGGGATGTGTCACTCCCCCAGTCCCTCACTACGCAAAGGCAGGCAGCATGGCTGAAGAGCTCAGCCAAAGCATCCTCACAGCTGCGGTGGCCCTGCGAACGCCTTTCAACAGCCCAAGCTATAACACTGGGTGACGTACTGGCTGTGGACTCTCTCCCAGCACTGGGACAGGGACCTTGTGGATCCAAAACCCCTCCAGATCCTCAAAGGGTGGAAACCTCTTGCTCTGCCCCGTGGCTGGCAGGGGAAACTGGTGGGGGAAACTGGGGCTGCGGACATGGATGCTCTCCCTGCTGGGGTGAACTGGGCTACGTGCAGCACAGGATGGACAGGACAAGGCATCGGGGATGGTGATCGCCAGTGCTCAGCCCTCCTCACACCCGTTGCCTGCACAGCTCACCCAGGCTGGCCAAGCTGTACAGATTGCTCCTGCAATCAGGCTTTCATCCGGAAAGGCAAAGAGATTAAAAAAGAGATAAAATCCACTGGAGAGAAGCAGGCAGCCCTCGCCCCGGCCAGTCTGATGCAATCCATGTGTCAGCGGGTCAAAGCATGCTGGTGGGCACAGCACAAAGCTCCTGCCCGACCCCATCGGGGTGCTTCCCACCGGGAATGACTGGCCAGATCCTGTTCTGTGCCCCTGGCAAGGCTGCCAGGCCTGGAGCATCCCACAGCGGATAGAGACCACGATAACCATCCTTCCTCGGGCAAAGGCTGCAAAAAGGACCATTTATCACCAAAAATAGCAACAGCTCTGCAGCGAGACAGGGCAGCAGTCAGGGTCAGCTGAGTACACAGCACTGGGGGCACTTGCAAGCCTGGTTTTGATGTTTTGGGAATAAAAAGAGAAATAAATCACTCCAGCTCTGCAGCGAGACAGGGCAGCAGTCAGGGTCAGCTGAGTACACAGCACTGGGGGCACTTGCAAGCCTGGTTTTGATGTTTTGGGAATAAAAAGAGAAATAAACCCCCCCACCCCCTGCCTGTAGCTGCCTCCATCATCCCTGGTTGTGCCAGACATCTGCCCTGGCACTGCCACCTTGCTTCTGGGCCCCTGGTGAGCACCAGGCCAGCTTGAGGACCATGAGGACAAACCGTCCCCAGCTCCCGGCCACAGTGTCACACCATGCAGTGCAGCTTTCACCCCCATCCACGGGTAAGGCATTGCCCTAAGTCCCAGCGAAATGGCGATAAAGAGGATCTGGGTGATCTTCCTCTGCCCTGGCCACGGCCGGCAGTCTTCCAGGAGATGCAGAGCCGCCTGCCCCCAGCTCTGATAAGCTCTTGAACTGAGCAGGGATACCTATAAACAGATTAGAAAGGGAAGGAGAGGTGCCTGATCGTCAAAGGATGGATGATGAGACACAGCCCTGGGAATCCTCGGGAGCCCCGTGGGAAGCCCAGCGGCCATCAGAGCAGGGAGGGAGGCCTGGAACACTACACAAGCCATTGTGAAGGGACATTGTGGCTCAGGGCTCAGATCTTTGGTCAGCACTGGGCATGTTCGGGGTTCAGGGTCTGCCCCCTTGGCTGCATCAGTGGGGAAGGTACCAGGAAAAGCTGGAGGGAGGCCAGAAACCAGCTACACAGCAATGGCTGGGAAAGCAAGGAGAGGGTGAGGAAGCACCATGGGAGAAGGCTCAGAGCATGAGAAAGCTGAAATGTGGAAGTCCTCAGCCCAAAGCCATCTTCTGCCACCCGTGGCACAGAGAAGGACACAGTGAGAGCGCACCAAAGTGAGCAAACCTCCCGTTTGTGGCAGGGATGCAGCC
>NW_010396094.1:32678-38310 GCF_000710305.1 Buceros rhinoceros silvestris
CCACGGGAACAAGCTGGCTATGTCTGCGGGAGTAATGACATTTTAGAGCCATTGGAGTGATTGCTCCTGATGGGCCAGGCGTGTGACAGGAGGATGGTGTAAGAAGGACACCCGTGTGGGGGAAATCAGTGCTGCTGACTCGGCACAGGAGGAATGGAGCCCCATCCATCCGTCTGTCCACACTGGAAGCTCACAGCCCCATCAGCCTGGTTTCTCGTGGCTGTCCCCGGGGAGAGGCAAAATGATGAGAAAGCCCTAACCCACAGTCAAGGGGATAAACACAACCCCAGTGTGTAGCACGGGATTACAAAGATTAAATCCTGTTGGGTAAACCCAGGGCTTCAGCTACCACCCACCCTCAGCGCTGGGCAGTGCGGTGGCACGTCCTGGACCTCTTGGCTACAGCACTGCAACTCTTCAGGGAGCAGGCGCAGGGAACTGGTGTCCTCCCTTCTCAGCCTGCAGTCACTGCATGGTGACCCAGGACTCCTCGGGAAGCAGCACTGGGCAGGCGAGCAAGCAGGAATCCAACATCCTCATACCTTCGTCTTGTGGGAACGAGACCAGCTCAGCTGTCTGACACTGAAGCACCAGATCTCTCCATCCTTCCCCTAAACCCTGAGGGACTCGAGGTTTTGTTTTCCCCCTGCCTGGAGCTGCCAAGGCTCCTATTTTCACAGTGCTTTTTCCAAGCGCTACCTCTAGATATATTTTTAAGTTAAATAGGAGGAATTTGGGGTGATTGTTCGATGCTAGGACCTTTCCCAGCTCCTTGGGGACACCCAGGGAGTTCAGGGGGTCTCTGGGAGTCTGCCCACCCCATAAAGCCCAGTTCTCGGCTCCCCAGGCAGCCCCAAGCAGAGGCAGTGAAGGTGGGGCAGAGCGGGGCCTGGAAGGAAGAACTGCAGGAGGTTTCCGTGGCCATTACTAGCCCTCAGCACAGCAGCCCCCATGAAATTTGGGAGCCTCTTCTCTCCAGAAAGAGCTGATAGTTGTACCAGGGCCCTGGCAGGTGCTGCTGAGAGCACCCAGACCATGGTCAGGGCTTGGTCCTTGGCCACATGCTCCCTGCACAAGCAGGGAGGGCAGAGGGATTGGAACCAAGAGCTTTCAGTGCGATTAAGTCACGTTCAAGCATACCCACATGAATAAATAAATCGTGTAAGAAGCATTAAGGCAGCTTAGTGTCCCTGGGAAATTGTCCTGGAGTTCTGCCTTTTGGGGGTTGAGGGATGCCCCCATTAGGGGAGAGGGGATGGCTTGGGCACGTGGCAACTGAGCCCTGCACAGCCAAGGGGGAACGGAAGCTCCAGGCAGGAGCATCCCTGCCTGCCCCATGCAGGGATTTTCCCCAACAAGCACATCCCCGGCCTGTCCCACCCATGGCTCTGCCAGCGCTCCGGATCCTGTGCCAACAGCATCCAGCTGCCACCGTGCCCTGAAAGGATGCAGAGTGCCATGTACCCTAGCCACCAGCCACCCTGACTTCCCCAGGCAGCACATCCACAACTCAATGAGAGCTTGGCTCTTGGGTGACACTGTCAGCTTCCTAGGTAGGTGGCCGCCAATGAGCCTGGGTGCCCAACCCTGCCCCCCCCAAAAGGGTTTCATCAAGCAATCCAGCTTGAATCCTGTCCCAATGGGGTCTGACCAGTTGCAATAAGCTCCTGGGCAAAGGGGTTCACAGAGAAGGAGGAAGAGGATGGGACACTCCTGTGGAATGACCCCACACAGTGCCCTGGGGAAGGGACCCACCACGTCCCGCTTACCTGGTACAGGCACATGCTGGGATTAATCCCATTGGGCAGGTGAGCGCCGCTGGGTTTGCTCCCCGTGTTCATGCTGAGCCCTCATCTCCCACGAGGGCGGCCGGTGTGTCCCCGAGGGTGAGTGGCACCATGGGCATGGTGGGCCGTTGTGCTGGGGCGCAGAGCCCCCCTGCCCGCTCAGGGACAGGCAGGGCTGCGGGAAGCAGCGGGAGCTCAGGGAAATTCCCCATCTGCCACCCACCCTGATCACATCCCTCACTGCCGTGCAGGGAGCCGGAGGCAGCCCTGGCTGGAGTGGGGCACCCAGCGAGCTCGTGGGTGCAGCGCTGCTACCAAGTCCCTTTGCACTGACCCAGTTTGCTCTGTCTGCACGCTGCCGGTGCCGAGGCACCGAGGGCCCTTTATTGGAGCAAGAGCAGAGGATAAATCCGCGTGGTCCCTTAATCCGAGACGGCTGTGGCGGGGCGGGCAGCGTGCGCCCAGGGTGACCTGGCTTGCTCTCTCCGACGGGTGCTGGCAGGGGAGCCGGGAGCAGAGGAGATGCGAGCACCTGGCACAGGGGAGGTGGTGGTGGCCCTGCCTGCACCCACCACTTGGGTACATCTCAGCTTGTCTCTGAGGACAAGGAGCAACTCATCCACAGTGACCCAGGAGCTCCTGGGGAAGCACTGTTGGGTTTTTGCTTCCAGCAGCTGGGTCTGCCAGGACCAGCTCTAGGCATGGAGACACAGGCTGCCTTCCTCCCGAGATGCTTTCCCCCATCCAGAGCAGATGTGGGATGCTGAGAGCTGACTGACCACCAGCCCAAGCTCTATCCTGGCTTGTGCCACCAGTTTTGATCCATTAATCATTTCCCATCTCCCCAGGGTGCTCCAAGGGGAGGATCTGAGGTCTCACCACCGGCACAGTTAGAACAGATACAAACGTTTGAAGCCTCCTGCTTCCCCTGGCTGCTGGGCTCCTCCCCACATCACTCTCCCACAAGAGAACCCTGCCAAATCCCGCTTCCCCCAAGTCTGGGCCCTGGGACACTGCGCTGCCCCACAAGACCTTGCAGGGAAGGTGGGAAGCTCGGATCCACCCTGCACAGCCCTGTGAACTGAACCACTTCATCCTCTTTTGACCTCGGCATCTCTGTTTGTGGAGACCAAGCCCAGTTCCAGGTGTCTGGAGCACCTGGAGCGGGTTTTGCAGGTGGAGGAGCTGAGAGCAGAGCAACAGCAGGAACGCCAGTGGAGCTACAGCAAGCCCTGAATTGCCTCTGCCCTGGGCTGCTTGGTGGGCACAGACCTCTGGCAGACTCCTTCCCCATTGTCTGTCTGCAGCAGCTCAGGGAACAAACGGGCCCACTGCGATGCCCCAGACCCCACTCTGCACCCAGCTCTGCCTCCTGCATCCCCTCTCAGGACCAAGATTGAGACAACGAAAGTGCCATCACCCTGCCAGGTGATGTGGCTGATGGGAAGGAGCTCTCCCGGGGAGGGAAGGGAGAGTGGGAGCTTCCCTCGAGCCGTGGGGAAAGAACGTGATTAACATCCCCATTTGGGGCTGTAAGTGCCAGTGTGGGCTCATGAAACCGAGGACTTCCCAACATCCCATGGAGCTGGCTGAAGGCAGCAAGTGAGATCTGCTATCTGAAATGTGCCGCCTGCTCCCCAGGTGTTGTTCCGTCCCCAAGAGGTGAGCATGGGCTCTGCCTGGCTGTCGCGCTGGGGTGTCCTCAGGAAGGTTTTGCCCCTTCTCCTGTCCATTCCCCTCTGCCACAGGAGGGAATGCAGGCCCACACCCCCCGCATGGACCCACAGACCCCCGAGGGGTACAGAGGAGAAGGGGAGGTATCTGAGCTGGTTGTGCCTTGGCCTGGGAGAACTTATGGCTTTTACTATTGGCACAAGGTGCAACACACCCATCAGCATCACCCCTACCACACCAGCTTGACCTTCCTAAAGGCATGAGCCAAAAATCACATCTAACCAGCCAATCGCTCTCGTACGCCTCAATGACGGCTCCTGCTCATCCCAGGGCCAGATCCTCACCTGCGGAAGTGCCGAGTTGAGTTGCCTCTGGAGCTGGTCACGCTCCCGTAGGGTCTCCTGCAAGCGGCTCTGGGTGACAGAGAGTGTCTCGCGGGTCTCCCGCAGGGTGTCCAACAGCTTGTCCCTTTCGTCCAGCATGTTCACCATCAGCTGCTCAAAGTCAGCATCTGCCTCAGAGCCCTGGGGGGGACCCAGGGGGTCCCCCTCACTGATGGTGGGCATCACCTCGCACATCATGGTGGGGTGTGACGAGTGGGCAAAGGCCCTGAAGGTGCCTGGTGGGGTGAGTGGTGGGTGCTGTTGAGCTGTAGGGCCCTGATCACATCGCTACAGGCTCCCGCAGGTCAGGGAAGCCAGCACGGGAGGGGCAATGGGGTGGTGAAGATAGGGGGGATCCCCCATCCTTCTTCCCAGGTGCTAAGGAGAAGCTAGCATCACTCCGGCATGGATGGAGGGATGTCCTTGGCACTGACAAGGCTCTCGCAATCTTAAATCCCCTTGCTCAGCTGCTTGTCACTGCCAAGGTCCCTCGTGTCACCTCTCTGATGTCTTTTGGAGGGGCTGCAGCATCAGTGAGCCATGGGGGTGTTCACAGGGAGACAAAGTGACCTTTGAGGACTTGTCCCAGCAGGGAGCCCAAGCTGGTAGCAGCACACGGAGAGCCCAGGGGATATTTGGGCTGCCTGGGCATGCTGAGGGCGATGGTGGGCTCTTCTCCCCAAGGCTGGGTGAGATGGTCACTGCTGATGCAGGAACATGTCTCCTTTTGGCATCGCAGCTCTTCAAACACACAGCGGTGACCTGGAGGAGAGGGGACAGAGGGGACAGAGATCAGATCCCTTCTGCTGCTCCCCAAAAGCCCAGGGCACCTGCCCAACACCCTTTGCCCCCCATCAAACCCTGGAGGGCTGCAACACCCTGGTGGGCTCAACACCCACAGGAAGGGGTTGCGTCAGGTAGTACCACCCTGCACCCATGTGGTCACTGCACTGCATCCAGGATGGGACCAACCTGCTGGGAACAGCATCCCCAGGACCCAAACCCCCACAATCGGCTTCAGCATTCACATATCCCAGGTCAGGATCCCGTCCCCTCTGCAGAGTGCCTGGCTCCCGAGGGATGTCGTAGCCCAAGCGGCCTCCAGCTAACAAAACTCTCAGTTTACTCGAGCCTGAGTTTGTCCCAAACCTGGCACAAAGTCACAGAAACAGATGATTTGAATGCTCAGATTAATATCCACTACCCCTCTCCCCACGACACCAACAGGGACAGATGCGGTGGGACTGGCTGAACTTCAGCGCATCTTCCACTGGTCAAACCTCTACCCAGGGGATGGAGCATCCCCGAATTACAGCCCAAGCTGGTCCCCAGCCAGTGCCAGGGATAAGCAGCCTGTATTTAGGCTGGATTAAAGCATGGCTGGACCTGGGGACTCGACCCCGAGGATGATGCTGGTACCCGCAGCCTCACCTCCACTTCTGCAGCCCAAAACCAGTGCAGGCCAGGTGCCAGACAGGGATTTCTACTGACCCAGCCCCTTGAGGGAGCTTCAGCCCGCTACAGCTGGACTAGGTTCCCCAGCAGTGAGGGTCAATGTGCCGCTGTCACCCCAGCTGCCCTGGAGACCTGCCCACCCCTTATCACCACCTTTGCCAGGCTTCGTCTGCGAGGGGACAAACCATGAGCAGGACTTAAGCGGAGCAGCAAAATACGATGTGGAAGTGATCACGGAATCATCTGGGTTGGAAAAGCCCTTTAAACTCCTCCAGTCCCGCCGTTCCCCAGCACTGCCAGGTCCCCACTGACCCCTGTCCCTCAGCAGCACCT
>NW_010396094.1:38351-41101 GCF_000710305.1 Buceros rhinoceros silvestris
ACCGCGAACCAGAGCTTAGAGAACAGCAGAACCGTTTGGGCTGGAAAAGCCCTTTCAGCTCCTAGAGTCCCCCTGACCCCTGTCCCTCAGCAGCCCCTCCACATGGCTGGGAAACCCCTCCAGGGATGGAGGGGTGCCCTGGGCAGCCTGTTCCACTGCTTAAAGGTGGGGGTGAGCTCAGGATGAGGGTCGCTGGTCTCATGCCAGTTCTGGGGTAGTCCCAGTTAAGTCTTTAAATCTTTACAACAGGAACCACACTCGAGGACAGGTCTGAATGTCCTTATATCACTCCCCTTTCAAACCAACAGGCACATACGGACAGAAAGGACCTGAATGCAGTCACGGGCCAGATCAGCCCGTTCTGGCCCTTTGGACTGGAATAAAAGCTCGTGCCTCAAACAAACAGCTCGGCGGCACAGCGGGACACTTCTCCCCCAGTCAAAGGCAGCGTGCATGAGGAGATGCTTTTGCGCACACCCGGACACACAGAGACACTCTGCCGGGGCCAGGGGAACTGTAGCGCTGTTCTTGGGATGACATTGGCTCAGCAGCTGATGGGAAGTTTGACACAAAAAATCCTCTAAAAATAGAGAAGCTCTGGCAAAAGCACCAGCTCCGAAATGTGTGAGGAAACAGTGAAAGGCAGCTCCTGGGCGCTGGGGACACAGGGCAGGGTTGTCCCACAGTTGACTGTCCGACCTCCTCCCCCTTCGAGGAACGATTTAAGTCATTCCTCAAGTGAGATAAAATCTGTTGTGGGCATGTAACGCTATCCTGAACCTGTGAGGCTTGTTCACGCTCCTTCCTGGCTGTCGGGACTGTGGATGGCCAGATAACTGTGTGCTGAGGACGTCCATCCCTGCAGCATCGCAGCTAAAAGGAGGCTGGTGGAGGAAAAGGCAGAGAGTGAGGGATCCTTCCAGCCCCCTGCTCTCCTTGGGCTGAGCTGGACATGAGCCTCGTCCCCATAACTAAGCAGGTAAAATGTTTTCCAATCCTCCTTCCCCGCATTAGCAGCCCCAGTGGTACCCACACAGGAGCGTGGCCACGCTGCCAGCCTTCCTGGGGAGCAGAGGCACTGGGCTCTAGGGTGACTTGGGGCCAAGAAGAGCAGAAATCAGCTAAGCCCTGTTTTTTTAGGTGACTTTCGTGCACCATTTCATTGCTGTGCCTCTGCTTGTGTGATGAACGTGGAAAAAGCATCTCCACACCGTAGAAAACCTCCCAAAATATGCTGTGAAAACCAAAATACCCCAGCGGTTGCCTCCCCACCTCGGCTGCTGGCAAGGAATTGAATGAATTAGGAAGTGAATTATGAGATATCAATCAAGGCATAGAGGGAAGAGCCCTGCAGGCACTCCGGGAGGGGAAATGCTGCAGGGAGTAGCCAAGACATAAATCTGACCAGAGCAATGATGGGATGGAAATTTATCCCAGCTGCAAAGGAGAGACTCACTCACCATGAGGAAATTCTGCAGACCAAGGGCTCCCCACACCCAAGGTAAATCCAAGGGGCTGGACCCACATGGTGCAGGAGGCACAGATTTACCCCATGCATCACCCAAGGATTAATTTTCTTTTTGCTTCCCCATGGTTGAGCTCGTGCATGGGTGGTTGGTGGGTTTTGGGTAAGTCCATGTGCTGCTTTGCTTCACCACAACCTGCACCTGTAGACAGTTATATCCTGTTCTATCTGCTGGGCTTGTGAAGGGAGCCTGGGGGTGAGAGGTACAGCACAACACCTCAGCCTGGGGAGGGTGATAACAGGATCATGGGGACCTTGCACAGCACTGATGCTGGGCCAGGAGGGACTCATGCCATTTCACTGGTCCCCAAAAGCATGTGTCCTCCTTCCTCCTGAGCGCGGTCAGAAAAAAGCTGCATAAAACTGCCCACCCAGGACAAGACAATGCTTAGCGACTCAAAACTCCTCCACACCCAGGGCTTACAGGATGCCTTCACTGGAGGGTGGTCACATCCTCCCCTCACATCCCAGGCTACCCTGGGGTGGGACACACACTGTGGTGAAAGGCAGGAGAGCTGCCACAATCCTCTGAAGCCGAGGGAGGGACGAGACTTGCCACCACCAAAAAGAGCAGCCACAGCACCCCTCATCCTGGCCTGAAGCCCCCAGGCAGGTGGTGGGCAGCCAGCCCAGGGCTTTCAGGGCTCTCCACGCTCCCCACAACACTGCTGCACCGCGAGCATCCTTCTGCCAGCGGGTCCCTGGCAGGCACCGCAGGCTGTGCCACCAGAGCGTGGCTCTGGAAACTCTTCAGCCACACGTGCCTGTCTCCTGGCTGAAGCCACGGCAGAGCCCGAGGATGGAAAACTCCCGAGACTGCAGAGGCACCGACCACATCCACGACTGCTACGACAGACGCTGAACTGTCTCCAGTGTCCCTGTCACAGAGCCGTCCCACCAACACCCACTGGGCAATTCTCCTACCCCATGGACTCAGGGAGGATTATCCCAATCACAGCGGCTTTCATGGCAGAACCAGAGCACAGCAAAACCGCAAGCCTGAGGAGCTGCCCAGCGAAGGGGAAGGAGCGTCATCCAGGGTCAGGGCAGTTGCAAAGGTTTTATTTGTGATGCCAAGTGAGGGAGCCAGGCCCAGGCTGGGTTTGATACCTGCTGTCTTCAAGCCTTTTGGAGAGGGAAGCATGTTTGCTGAGCACCAGGCAGGGGGGAGCATGCAGGAAGGTGTCACAGACCCACAGAATCATTTGGGTTAGAAAAGCCCTTT
>NW_010396095.1:0-294 GCF_000710305.1 Buceros rhinoceros silvestris
GGAGCCGGGCTGCGGTGTCTTTTGTTCGGAGCACCGCTGCGCCCGGGTGTTATCTGCTAAGGCAGGACCCTACGGGATGTTTTTCCTTCCCTGAATTGGTTTATGTGCAGTTTTAGCTGAAAACCTCTGCCTGACACGACTAAACGTCTGTGAAAGCGCAGGCACGGGCCCTTCTGTCGCCCCGCCGGAGTGCGGATGCCAGCAGAGCCCAGCAGCAGCCGGAGGTGGATAACGAACCCGAGGTTCGACTGTGTCCGTGGCGGGGGGTGGCCACCCGCCAACCGCCCGCGGGTG
>NW_010396095.1:395-4131 GCF_000710305.1 Buceros rhinoceros silvestris
CTGTGTCCGTGGCGGGAGCTGCCCACCCGAGAACGCCCTGCGGTTGTCCCGTGGCAGAGCTCCAGCTGCCTGATAGCGCGTCTTTGCTCTGCGAAGGACGATCTCCTTTCAGTCCCCTTGGCTTCTCCCGGGGGCTCTGGGGCTCTCGCCCAGAACACTGGCTTTTTCAGGCAAGAACTAACGTAGTGGAGAAGTGCGCTGCTGCCAGATGGGTATGAGAGTTAAAGACAGGCAGAAGGGGGTGTGTGTGGGGGGTTTGTCTGAAGCAGGCATTGAGAGATCAGCTTGGTGGAACTCATCTTCCTGAGCAGAGTTTTGGAAGAGCAGCTCTGTCTCTATGCACTCTCACATCCTGGCAGCGACCCAGACTGAGCTTTGTGCAGCAGTTTCTAGAAAAAAAAACCAACCTAACCAAGAAATAGTGGAGATCTGGAGGCTGCCGTGAAAGTTTATCCAGGGGCTGTGCATGTGTAGCTATAGGCTGAGACACTTCACCACCTCCTGGTGAATCCAGCCTTGCCTTTGGGAAGGAACTCGGTGGTGTTTTTCCTGCTGGGTAGCTGAGGAAGCTGAGAGAGCCAGGGTTCCTCTTCCAGGTCAGGCAGGAAACGGGTGGCAGAGCTGGGGTCTCTGCAGCTTCCATTGCAAGGTCCATCCGTGTTCAACTCCTCTTTTTCCAGCTCCTGGGTTTTCTTCAGTGAAAGTTGGGATTGGAGGGGTTAGCGGGAGGCTGAGGGAAGTCACAACCCTTAGGAAGACTGGGACTAAGAAGTAGCGGGACACAGAAAGTGACCCAAATACACCATCAGTTTGGCACTTGGGGTTCAACAGTGCCTTTGTAACTGTCCTTCGGGAACTCGTGAGCTTCCCCACCGCAGGGCTCTGACTGCTGATGTAATTACAGCCTTCCCTCTCGCCTGCCCCGACTGCATTTAGATCTCTGAAGAATGAGTAATTCCCTACTTGGATACGATAAAAAAGCTCTGCTGTGAACCCTGGGGCTGCTTGTTCGGGCTGCGTGTGCTCCTCGGTGGCACCGAGCTGCTCTGCAGTGTGATTTTTTTGTGCAGTCCGTGGAAGGTTTTATAGTTCCTGCCTGTGCCGAGGGAGAGGCTGGGGAAAGCTCTGTGCATCTACAGCCAAAAGGTCTGGCCTTGCCCTTGAGCAGAGATCCGGGCTACTGTTTCACAATTCAATTAGTTCTCTGGGTTGCATAGCAGCTTCCCAAGATCAAGGCAATTAATTTCTAGCCTGTAGGGCAGGAGATGCAGCATTCGTGTCTGCTGGGTGGGTATCAGTCCCAAGCAGCCTGTGGCCAAGCAGGAAAGATCAGCCAAAAATACCGTGGAGCAGAAACACCAGATCACCCGGCAGCCAGAGCCCTCTTTGTTCTTGCCGGTCACGCACTGGCTGCCCTCCCGAATCACCCCGGCTGTCCCTGCCTGCTTTCCTCGTAGCGTCCCTGCCTGTTTCCTCAGGCATGGGACCCACAGGTTTCATGTACAGGTTTCACGTTGCAGGAGACAAGGAGCTGCAGGCTCAGCTGTGGGCTGCTGGCATGGGAGCTCCATGAGCCCGATGAGGATGCAAGGGCTCTTTAGGAGCGGGAAGGACTATGAGATACTCAATTCCAGTTTGGTTTCGAAATCAAAGCAACACGTGAGGGGGAAACAGCACAGCGGAGGGCGTTCTTCCTTGTGCCCGGTGATGTGATGGGGATGGTCGCGTCCAGGCAGCAGTACGTGCGTCCACCTCACACCGAGCTGGCAGGTTGTGTGGGGAGGACACTAATCCTGCTTATCCAGCTGGGAGGAACTTCCTCATCACCCTAATGCAGGAGAGCATTGTTAGGTCTGTGGTTTGCCAGGATTTACAGAGCATAATACTTTTGCCCCTGGGTTTATAGATTTTGGCAGGTTTTCAGAAGCGTGGGTGGATCAGCTGTGGTTGCGGCAGCTCACCTCGGCCTCAGAGGGGCTGCAGGTCGTTCAGCTCCCCATAGTCTCAGGCATGGGAGGAAGGCGAAGGAAGGGAACCTGTAGCAGATCAACCCTGGTGGTGGGATGTCTGTGCAGTGTGTTAAGGTCATGTGAACCCTAGACCATCCTGATCCTGTTCAGGCTGGATGATCCGGAAGTGTTGGTGTCTGTGATGTTCAACTGCAAAGAGGGGCAGCTTTGGTTGTTCGCAGCTTTGGTGGCTTGCAGCTTTGGTTGTTCGCAGCTTTGGTTGCTCGTGATGATGCCCAAAGATAACCACTTGAAAGATAAGGCCCTAAAGATGACTGGGGGCTGGAGCACCTCCCTTGTGAGGACAGGCTGAGAGAGTTGGGGTGGTTCAGCCTGGAGACGAGAAGGTCTGGGGAGACCTCAGTGTGGCCTGTCAGTGTTTAAAGGGGGTTATAGGAAAGATGGGGACAGATATTTTATCAGGAGTGTAGCGATAGGATGAGGGGTGACAGTTTCAAACTGAAAGAGGGAAGATTTCAATTAGATATTGGGAAGAAATTCTTCCCTGTGAGAATGGTGGTGGGACACTGGCAGAAGTTTCCCAGAGAGATTGTGGATGATCCATCCCTAGAATTGTTCAAGGCTGGGTTTGGATGGGACTTTGAGCAACCTGGTCTGGTGGAAGGTGTCCCTGCCCATGGCAGGGGGTTGGAACTGGCTTATCTTTAAGTCTCTTCCAACACAAACCATTCTGTGATTCTATGAACTTTGCAACATGGTACTCGTCTTCCTGCTAAGGATTTAAATCACTCTGCACTGATGACCAGTAAGATAGAAGAGATCTGCTACAGCCCCTTGTCCTGGTGGGATGTGGCTGCTGCGGAGCAGAGTCCCAGGGGTAACTGAGGCATGTTCTGGCTGGCAGTCACTGGTGATGAGTTGGCAACAGTGACACTGAGCGCCCTTTGCTGTTGCTAGTGCTATCAGTCAACACCAGATTCATTTCCTTGTAATATTGAAACACAGAATGTCACAGCGGGTGCACGCTGTGAATGATGGTAAATGCTAAGTGGGGCTGTAAGTGTGTGGAGCGGCAGGGTGGTGCGGGGGGTTCAGGGTAATGTCTAGAGCTAGAGCCTGTGGAGCACACAGGTGTGCAGCTTTGCTCTGGCAGAAGCCATGAGGCAGCCTTCGTTGATGGTTCTTAATCCCTGATTTAACCCTAGCCCTGATTTACCCCCAGCCCTGACTTCAGCAGCCCAGCTCCCCGGGGAGTGCGTGCTTGCTGGTGGGTGAACCTCAGCAGCGCTGTGGTCTGAGCAGTTGTGCACTGCCTGGAGCTGGGCACTGAGGGCAGGGAGCCTCCAGCCCTGCCAGGGCACATCAGTGTTCACAGGGAGGCTTCTCTGGTTGCTCTATTTCTTTTCTTTTTTTTTTTTCCCTTCCCCACTATCGGACACTTTCCCCACAGACACATACTTCTTGCACTGCCCAATGCAGGGTGTTTCTAGTATGTCAGTCACAGACTTTGTCTCGATGAGGTACCAACTTGTGCTAAGCTATGTTCTGCTTTCAAGGGTCACGAAAGACACAAAAGCATCAGCCAGGTTGTTTTCAGGAGGGAGCTGTATGCGTATTAAGCTTTTCTATGTGTATGAATCTCGTGGGTTAATCTTAAAATTTACTGGAGCAAATGCCCAGGATGTCTCTGGGACATGTGGCCGTGGTGCGTCCCCCAGCCTGCTCGGGGCTGGCGGGCCCGCTGGCCTGGGGGGAGGGCGGTCGCC
>NW_010396095.1:4289-6078 GCF_000710305.1 Buceros rhinoceros silvestris
CGTGCTGCGGATGCTGGGACTCAACCCTGCTGCTAATATTAGCAGGAACACGCCAGAGGGATGGTCCCAATGTTATGTGGGTGATGTGGCTTGAATTCAACATGGTGAAAAGGCCTGGAGAGTGGAAATGCTTCATGTTTGTGTCAGCATGTCTCTTGGATTCAGGGTCTCTCCTGTAAGCCCAGCCTCAGGGTTTGCAGGACAAGGGGTCGCCCGGGCTTACACACATGGGAGCAGGCTGGGAGTCCGGCTGGGGGAGTAACGGTCCCACATGTGCAGAGGTTCAATGCCTGGAAAAGGAAATGCAAAAAGATCTTTCAGATTACATCTCAGATCATCTCAACCCAAGGAGTGAAGAAAAACTTTTGAACGTCAGTTGTTGGATCTTCTGGGCTGTCCCCAAAAAATTATATTGCGAGAGTCTCTTCTGGTACTCTTCATCACCAGCCCAGTGTGGGCAGAGCCAGTGCCACTCTGCCAGCTGATTGATGTAGCATGCTGCTCTGAGACAGCAAGTCACCTCTGATATCTTCAAAGACGAGCTTTGCAGGTACTTCAAAGAGTTTTCTCTCTTTTTCTGCACTTCCTATCTGCCTTTCTGAATCTGAGGCAAAAGGGTGGTGTCTGTGGGGAGAGGCAGGAGCTGGGGGAAGGTGCCTGGGGGAAGGCAGAAGCTGTGTTTTCCCCAGCAGAAGCAGTATCTTCCCCTGTAGAACTGGCCTTTCATGCACAGAGCAGAAAAATCGCATCTGCCTGGTTACAGCAGTGGAGACCTGCCGTTGCAGGCTTTTTTTCCCTCATGCATACTTAGTTCCTTGGGAAGAAGAGATTGTGAGGGAGTGGGAAAGGGAAGAACAGAATGTGGATCTCTCCATCCACGTGAGCTAGGCTCTGGGGATAGTCTCTGGTCCCGTTTAGGATGCAGGATCACCCAAAGGTTGTTTTTTGTAGTCATCTTATGTATGGAGGGCTGGGCTGCATGTCCTTGGGGACAGGCAATTGCTGCAGCATGGAGCAGAGTGTCCTTGGCTCTGTGTCACCGTGGAGGGTTTCCAGTGTTGGCTGGTACAGGTGAGCTCTTGCTGCCCATCTGAGATCGGTCCTGGGCAAAGTGAGCACAGTGTTGTGCTAACCATATGAAACCTTTCACAAGTGGCTGGTTCGGAAAGGACAAGGAGAGGAGAGAGAGTTTTCACACAGGGATCAGGGCAGCTACTCGGCTGTGCTGAAGTACTGCTGGTGCCTGGGCATAAGTCAGGGTTTTGGAGTGTGTACACCATACTGGTTCTTCTAAGTACTTGCCACTCTGGGATCTCGGTAGCATCTTTCCCTTAGTAAGAAGCTCACTCAAGATATTATAATTCTTCAGCTTTACTCTTTGCTTATTGCCTGTTGGTGGTTTATGGCAGTGGGGTGAATAGGAGACACCGCTAGAAAATGATGGGTCACGTCTAACACATTTGAGTGACCATGTCTACATCTCTTGGCCAATGCATGCCAGCAAACCTGCTGCGAAGTGAGAGTCCTGGCACGTCTGGGTGTCCTGTGGCCACGCTCTCTGGGTGCTGGTTTAATTCCTGTTTTGCAGTCTGTCTTGGCAGGGGGCTGCTCAGCCCATTTTCCCAGGAGCCAGGACCCAGACGGCAGCCGCAAAAGCCTGACTGGGACTTGTCATAAATCCAAAGAAAATAACAGAGACTTCAGAGCCCATAATCGCTCCAAATATTCGTGTCTCTAACTCTGATATTTGATATTTAAGGCAATGTCTTTCTGCAGCAGTCTCTTTCCC
>NW_010396095.1:6248-10634 GCF_000710305.1 Buceros rhinoceros silvestris
GCTCTGGCACCTTCTTGGTCTTTAGAGGTGGGACATGGAGGTAACAAGCCAAGTGACCCTAAATTGCAACTAAGCTTGTTTGAAGCTACAGTGTGTGGCTTCATGAAGTAAAATGAGTTTGTGGGTCTGAGTCCTTCCCTGGTGCACAAAGGGTGCTGGCGAGAAGTAGCCCTTGGGCAACAAAGGGGTTTAGTGTTACCCTCAACTTATTCTGGAAAGCTGCTCCAGATTAATAAGAGTTCTTATCTCCTGCCAGTTGTGACTCAGGCTTTTACTGTGATTGCTTTTGTGAGGTTGCTGGATGAAGCTCAGCACTTGTGTCTCCTGGGGACACCTTTGGAGTGGTGACTCAGGTGAAGGGTCCATCCAAGCTGGCTCTTGGCTGGTTTGCATGCCACGAGTTGAGACATTATGGGTGTCAGGGTGGTCTGTTCACCTGCATCCTCCCAGCACTGCAGCAGGTGCCCTGTTGCTGGCACCCAAGTTGGGGTGAGGTACCACCTTGTTTGCTGGGTGTAGGCACTACCAGTGTGAGTGGCCTCCTGTGCGTTGCAGGGTGGTGGACACCATCACTGCAGTCTGTGCCACCATTCTCCCAGCAGCTGAGGTTGCGGTTTGAGTAAGCATCACAAAATTGTACGACTCCTTGGTCCTGGTGAGTTGGGTGCTCTGCAGCTTGTCCCAGCCCTGGGAGTCATGGCAGGGGTTAGTGGTGAGGGCATCGGCACACGACATCACGCTGGCACTGGTCTGCTGGACTGTTTGGGAGGGAAGGAGCATGGTCGGGACTGGGGTTGGGACTTGTCTTTCTTTCATCTGGTTACTGAAGTGCAAATATGGGGAAACGTGAAAAGGATGGATTTTTATTTTTTTTTAAAGCAAGTTTAGCATACCAAGGAGGAGAAGGAAGGAGGGTTCTGCTCTCTGCCAGCCTTCAGGATGTTTGGACAACTGCTCGCATGGGGTGTCCCATCCAACAGAGATGCCAGAGCTGGCTGCAATGGCACAGCCATCAGCAGGCAGCGCTGCTGGCCTGAATGGCTCCCGGGCCCCTGCTTTAGCCACTTTTACTAATTTACCCTTTTCTGTAGCTTTTTAACCAGCATGTTGCAACACCACCCATGAGAGCATCTTCTCAAGCGGAGACTTAATCACCAAATGATTTAATCACCCAGTCCTTGCTAGTGAGGCTGGTCGCCCATCTGAGTCACTCTCTGGGTCCCCTGCGTGGGTGTTGGGACTCACGGGGGCGGCGTCTGGGTGCTTACGGCTTCCTATGCCCCTTGTGGTACCAAGACTGGAGCTGGTAGCACAGGGCAGTCTGGGGTCTGCCAGATTATCTGCACCATACTTTTGCCTTCTGGGTAATGATTTTAAGGTGTTTTAAGAAATATTAGCGGACCAAATAAAATCTGCAGTCCCCTGGGAGGTGCAGAGAAGATTTATTTCTCTCCCTCCTCCCCTTATGAAAGGGAACTGAGCACAGAGCAGAGGCAAAAGCTGCAGAGAGCCTGCGGCAGAGCCAGCGATGCAATCTGCTGGGCTGGATACCCTGTATTTTATGTAATTTTCTGTACAAGTATGAAATGAATATAAGGGATGTAAAATGTACTGGTCTGATCTGGAAGCATTTTGCCGAGAGTTAATGGTTATATAAACCAAAGTGTAATGGAGAATCAAAGCTAAAACCTTTCTAGAACTGCATTATACAGGGGCTGGAAAGCTGGGATTTTGAATTAATCTCAGTATGGATTTTATTTTTTTTCTATTCTTAGTTCTGACTTTGCTTTTGCATGTTCATTTCTGGTAAATGAGAGGTTTGCTGTGTTGGTCTTGGGCTGTTTTGTAGCTCGCTGCGTGTGAGTGAAATGCTGCTTGAAAAGCTTTGGTTAATGTCAGAGCCCTGAACTTGCATTAATCCCTGAATTTCCTCCATACCTCGGCTCTTGGTGCCGTTTGCAGAGTTCAGGAAGGTACTGCATGTTAACAGCACTTTCCCAGCTCTATCTTCTACATGCAATTTATGTCAGACCACACAACTTCTTTTGAATGCTGTTTGTGAAGTCAGAAAATGGATTTATCTGTGCATAAACTATTCATAACCTGATCCAGGACAGCATGAGAGTCCTGCTTCAACAGCAGGTTATCGTGTTCTGTGTATGGATGTGTGTGTGTGTATTGCAACAAGGTGGGTTTGTTGGTAAAAGAACGGTGTGAAGCATCCTGGTACAAGCACAGGGAGAGGATCCAGCAACCCTGACTTCTCTTTCTCACACTGGATGACTGGCAGCTTCAGGAAAGGTGCTTTTAAAGTTTCCGGAGATAAGAGGAGATCTGAATTTCTTGGGCAGTTTTGAAGCTGTCAGTGTACTCACAAAGTCCCAGTGTGTATAGCGTTGCTTGCTGCCCACTTGCTGCCAGTGACTTCCCCATCTCAGTCCCATGTTTTTGACACCACTGAGGGGCTTGGTGCGGCTGGGAGCAGCTTGTTGGTGAGGATGGAATAGAGATACTCTGCTCCGGCCCTACAGCAGGGGTGCAGTTCCCTTTCCCTTCTGCTGTGGAACCTTTGGGCTTAATATACAGTGTACATACGCCCTACAGATACATGAAGAACAACCTACTTGTCTCTGTAACTGAGCCTTTAGTTCACTAAAATGCCTCCACCTCTGTTAGGGCTAGTGGCAGCTGTTCAATGGCATCACGGGTGACAGGTCTGGATAAGCCAAGCCCAGGTGGCCCCATGGTGACATGGGCGAACACGCTTTTTGCACTTGAGCAGGGCCAGAAAACCACTGTGGGCATCCTGCTGCCTGGTGACGGGGATCTGGGAAGCTTTAAGGGCTGTGAGCAGTTAATGCTGTGTTGGGTTTCCAAGGACTCCTTGAAAGTTGAGACCTGCAGCCTCCCCCTCTTTCCTCCCCAGGAACAGGAGGTGACCATCTGGTAGCAGTTTAGAGAAAGGCAGAGCTCTCAAACAGGACCATTGTATCGTGTGAAATAACGGGGCGCTTGGCTGCCCTGGTCCCATAAGGCTCTTATGTGTCAAAAAACCCAAGAAAAGCTTTTCGTGCTTAAGCAAGCAAGCAAGCGTAACCCCTGGGTTACAGAGACCACGTGAGGGGCAGAGGATGTTTAATGGGAAGCAGTTGGGCGCTGCAGCCGCAGCAGAGCCTGAGGCTCTGGTTGCAAAGCAGGTCCCGGAGGAGCCAGCATCCCTCGCTGTTTATTTTGGTCTCCCCCTGAGCTCTCTGCATAGAGGTTTCCTTGTATAAAGCATCCCCTTGACTGTTCCTTGGGTATTCTGTTCAAAAGAGGAAGAAAAAAGGAGCAGATGTTCCCTTGTTGACCCCGTGCCCCAGGTTCTGCTGGGTGCCCAGAGCTGGGCTGAGCTGCAGTGGACAATGTGCTGTGTCACCTTGGAGCATGCCACCAGGAGCTGTGGAGCCCTTGGGCAGGAGCCAGAGCCCTTCATGGCATCTGGGCACCCTTGGCTTGGCTGGAAACCCTAAGGAGGGACCTGCCTTCTCGGACAGGAGCATGTAGATAGGAGGCCCTGGCCATGCTACTTGCTTGTGACCTCTGGAAAAATCTTGGCTGTTGTATGAGCTACTGGGATTTGAACCAGACCTCTGCCCTCTCTTCCCAATTTGCAAGATTCCTAAAGAGCAGCTTTAACTGGTGGCGTGTGACCTGCTGGTGCCTGGCCACGGGGTGACCGGGAGGTTGCAGTGGCCACACTGTGCAGACCTCCCCAGTGCTGTGGCACAAAATCAAAAGACACAGAAATATTTTGTCACTTCTTAGGCCCTGTGCTTGCCTGGGAAGTGTTTGGACCGGGGTGAAAGGATGCATTTCCTGCCCCAAAGTGCTTGGATGGCAGGGACCACATTTGGGTCAAGACTGTGGGTTTGCAGGAGCCGCTGCCCTCGTGCACAACCGGCAGAGCTGCTTACAGCACGTGCCATCTCGGAAGGCTTGTGCCTCCCTTATCTACCAGCATTAATATTGGTGGCTTTTAAAGCTGGCCCTGCAGAGTGGGGCCACAGCTGTGTGATCCTGAGCAAAACGCCACTACCTTGAGAGGTTTGCAAAGGTCTGGTCCCCAAAGGGACACCGCAGCGAGCGATTCCCAACCCAGGCATGCTGGTTGTGGGCAAGGGCTGGCAGGGGCAGAGGAAAGGAAGAGATTGGAAATCTCATTTTAGAGGATTTGGGGCTTTCCCTGCTGTGGGAGGGGAGCTGCTGCCTTCAGCAATGGTGGATTGAGCCAGGGCTGTCTGAACTGGTTTGGAATTGGTTAAAAGGAAGCACGTGTTGATGGTTACGCAGTTCTGTGGTCATGCACCTCCAGAGGAAGAGAAGGAAGGGCGATGCTCGGCACCT
>NW_010396095.1:10980-12901 GCF_000710305.1 Buceros rhinoceros silvestris
AGCAGATTGGATGCTGCTGGTGGGGCTGGGGAAGCTCTGCGAGCACTGAAAATCCCCTGGAAAACACCACAGTGGGAATAACCCTGCGGCGTGGCCATCCGAGCTCCTGCTTGGGGCAAGGACACCCTGGCCCAGGCTGTCAGGGACACGTGGACCTGGAGCCCCGTGGGCACCTGGAGCATTAGTCACAACTGCTGGTGTGGGGCCCTGGCACTGGGAGGGTGGGAGTGGGGTGCAGGACACTGCAGTGCTGCCCTGCCTTCAGCTGCTGTTGTTGTCATGAATACGCCAGCTTCCCTGCAGGAAGCCAGAGGAGAGTCATGTGGAGCAGAGGCTGTTTACTTTCCTTTCTTGGCTCTGGGCAGGACAGGCTATTTTTAAGCTTTTTCTCTTTTTCTGAGAGTTGTTTTGCTTCCTGAGGTCCTTCTCTCTCCTCCATTCAGGGAGCAGGACAGAGGCAATCCTGAGCAGGGGCAATAGAGCCATGCTTGGTCCCACCAAGGGCCACCATTGCTGAAGGTAGCATCCCTGAGGATCATGTTCCTGGCAGTGGGTCTCAGAGATGGACCAACAAACCCTGTTGGTCACAGACCCTCTGCCTACTCATGCCTGGAATGTTTGACCTTCTCCAGACCACGCTGGACTCAGGGCAGTAGCCAAGTGCCAGCAGGACAAGCTGGATATCGAAATCCCTGTGCAACCAGCAGCACGAGATGGACATCCCATCCTGCAGAGAGCCAAGGGTGGGAAAGCTCATGTCCCCAGGCAACAGTGACACTGTTGGTGAGGAAATGCCCCTGGGACCTCTTGATTTTGCTGTCAGAAACTCCGCTGAGCCATTTCTAACCCTCTCTTGGGGTGACGGTTCCTTGCCCAGCCCCTCAGTACCCTCTTACTGCCTGTCAGGGTGGTAGCATCAGCATGAGAGGCGTTGTTTGGATGGCTCAAGTCTCCTGTGGCTGTAATCCTGGTTTTGCAGCTCTTCCTTGGGCTTTTTGAACCCCTTTGTGTCTGGGCTTTGACCTTTTTCTCCTTTCTGCAGCAGGGCCCAGAAGGACCTGGAGAAAAGCCATTTTTGGGTGTTGTATCCAGTCCAGCTCTTCAGTAAGGACAGGGAACGGCTGTGCTGCAGAAGGACTGTGCTGGTGGCGTTGGGCAGGTTTACCCCAGGCTCGGGGCAGTTCGAGAGGTTTGAAGTCAAAAGAAAGGGCCATATGCAGCAGCTCTAGTATTGCCATCGAGTGATTCACCACCCTGTCACTGATGTCACTATTTGGCAGCAGCAAGTGACAGGGGAACTCAGAGGAGCTGAGATGATGGAGGTGGTTCATGCAATGAACTCTGGAGGTCAACAGGGTTGTTTGTATCAAAGGCTTGTTATGGGGTCACAAACAAATCCCTGAACAACTTGGTATTGAGCAATTTCCAGGGAGATGGTCCTTAAGGAATGACACTCGCCAGCATTTCCTTTGCTGTTGGATTTCTTGAGAGCATTTACTTTCACACTGTTCCTCTTGTTTCACACATTCCTCCAGGTGCATCTGACATGAGGTTATTAGGCTGCGTCGTTGAGGGGAATACTTGGCGACCAAGCTGGCTGACTGGAGGAGTGGCGAGTGGGTTTTAAAAGCCTGATGTGGTCAAAACTGAGATCCCATCCATCAGGGAGCGGGCTGTGCCTGGCCAGGCCGTGTACTCTGCTGCTCTTGCCTGCTTGGCTTGAGAACCGGGCAAGGCTCCCCGCTGGGTCGTCCCTCCGCTCCCTTTGTTTTCTTGCAAAATGCAAACTGGTGCATAGTTCTAAACTTGGGATTATGGGGGAAAAAATAGCTAAAAAGTTATTTTCTGGTTTAAGGATGTAATGGAGAAGGGAAACGATAGAAAAGTCTAATATCATATCGTGTGTATATATATATCATAT
>NW_010396096.1:0-37866 GCF_000710305.1 Buceros rhinoceros silvestris
TGTGGATATTTTCTACTTTCCCAACTCAGGAGGAGGTCAGTTATACATGGGTCAGAACGGGTGGGTACCAGAAATTAATAAACTAATCCCAAACTGGAGGTTATATTGTAAAATTGTCTGAAAGTCAGATTGGGAATAACTAGAGATGCCTTGATTTTGTTATTTCTGCATCTTAGAAAAAAGACATCAGTGCTAATGACGTGTTCTAACATGTTCTGGCCAAGTCAATGCTTAGAGATGCCTTCTAATACAGTAGTGAAAGGCAGAAGATAAAAACGAATATCCTAATTCATTATAGCTGAGAGAAATTCAGGAATATAATAGAAATTACTACACTGAGTGGAATTGCATTCAGAACCTTGACTAGACTGGGAGGTATCCAGGACTTTTATTAAGAAAAGGAGCAAAAATTTTTCTAGACTACAAAATGCACAACCATCAAATAACTGATAGCAAAAGGAGACTTATTTTTGACCCTTGTTGGCAACTGATTTCCCTCTGGAGCAGGAGCGTTTCATTTATCATTTATTTATTCATCTCGATAGAAGCATTGACAATGTTACCTCTTAAATCTTTCTGAAGTGCTAGCTCCCATGATATGTCTGGCAAAGACAAGCATGGTTACAAAAAAGAACTTTTGTCCTTTAGCTAGAAATTCGAAAAGGAATATTTGTGGAAGATGTGTGGCTAGTTTTAGAATGTTTATTACAAACCCTTAACTATGTCAGAGAGACGGTTATACTTGCCTGTGGTTTATAGTTACTTCTAAATGAGAAATACACTTGAAAGTCTTACCTGGGACTGTCATACACAAAAAGTATTCTGAAGTTTTGCTATTAGGTAGTTGACCAAGCTGCATGGAGGGGAGGAGGCAAGGTGAAGAGTGTTGACATACTATCTTCAGAGTATAGCCCTGTTCATGGATACTAAAATATGTGTGTCTGTATAGGAAGAGAGTGTAATTTAAGAAAACTTTCCCATGAAGCTACTGAAGCAAGAAAACTCAGGTACTGGCTTTTGCAAACAGTTTCAGACGCTCAGAATGCCTTGAAAATTCTGTCAGTGCTTGCTCTACAGATACATGAATCTAAAGCCAGGGTTTCAAGTACGTTTCTTCTGCAATTGATACAGTTTCAAAGACTTCCTATTGTTTTTTCCCTCCTCAGTGTGGCCCCCAAAGTTTTGTTGGGTAACTGATCTGAGACCTCCATGATGCTGACCAGAGTAAAAAATATTTGACAATAAAAATGTGCTTGTTCTGGTGTGAGGGGTTCTTTGGGATGAGAGGAGGTGTTGTATTTTCACCAAATTCAGATTAATTTTCCGTTGTGGTTCATCATACTGCAATACCAGCACAGCTGAAGACACAGTGTGGGAGGATTAGCTGAGGAGCATGCAGGGTGAGCTGCTTAAACTGCTGCAGCTGTTATAAGAAATGTTTTCAGAACTGTAGTGTGTTTCTCGCTTCAAGATGAGATTTTTAAATGATGCAGTCATCTTGTTTTGGATGCACTTTGGTTGGAAAGGGCTTAGGGTATTTTTGTGTTGGACAGAATTACAGATTTTTGGCTCGTGTAGTTTGTTGGGTGGAATAGGTTTAGGGTTTTTGGGGTTTTGTTTTGGGGTTTTTTCTGGCTTGAGGAATTAAATTATCCTCAACTAGAGATTAGATGAACTGTGTTTGAAAAATTATTTTGAAGAAGTGAAGGGAGGTTTATTTTTGCTAAGGGTGCAAACTTTTTTTTATTACCGCAGCATGTAAACAATTTTTTCTTAATATTTCATAAGAAGGGAGGATGGCACAGCTGCGTAATTCAGAACTTCAGGAACTGCTGGGTATTTATACGATTCTAACATTTGGAATTACAGATTTGGAATTACAGATTTTTTTCCTTTTTTCTAGTTCTTGGTATACAGATCCGTCAAAGAGAGGAAGAGAAGAAATGGTGGATTTACAGGTCACTTCAGGATTGTTTGTTCTTTGTTGGGAAATGTCAGATCCCAGAAAACAGGCAGCCTGACATTTTCCTCATTTTAATTATTGCAGAGCATTCATGGACTTGAAATATTGTTATTCTGCAGTAAGAAGCATGTTCTCAGTGCCACAGAAAGTTGCCTAAAAGTACTAATTAACAGGGTGATCACTAGATCATAAAATAGCGTGGTTTGATCTTCTACCTTAGTCATCACAAAGACAGAATCCTACAGAAATGTTGCAGAAGACTTTGAACTTGTGATTTCATTACAATATTGAAGGTACACTGTAATATCCAAAATATACTTGCTGCAGTCTTGCCTTTGCATGTTCGGTTTTGTTTACGCTGCACCTTGAATGGTACAACAGCAGCCCTGCCCTGTTTGATCTGCTGGTTATTACTGCAGTATGAATAGATAATGAATTGGTTTTTCTCTTAAGCATATAGTAAGATTTTGTGGTGTTCTGTGTGTTTTGGTTTGTTGTTTGGTTTTTTTTATCATTAGTGGCTTTTTCTCTTTATTTCCCAGTGCCAATAGTTGGCAAAAGTCAGTGTAGTGGTTTGCTTTTTCTGTCGGTAATTGCAATACCTCTAACAGTGGTTGAGGTTTGCATTTTGAAATGCTCATGATGTGAGAGAGAGACTATCATTTATATTACAGCCACGTTCTGAAGTGTCTGAAGAAAGCATGATATGGTGGCAGTGTTATTAACATGAAAATCTTCTTAACTTAAGCAAGTCTGTGACATGCTCTATCCAGGGAGCTTACAGAGCTGTACAAAAGCATTTACTTTACAAAGCAGAGGTGGTGGTTTGTACACTGAAGCAACAAGGCTAAATAAAATGACTTGTGAAATTAAAGACTGCCATCTCCTTGAAAAAATGCACTTTTCATTTTCCTTATTCCAACCTTTACACAGTCTTACACTGTCCAGGTTGCTGTGGGTCTCTTTGTTCAATGAGCTTTGTATCTCTCAGTTAATTTTCTGCCACTATCACTTTAGGCTGACGACTCTAGGTGTTTGTGTATCCATTAAGCGCACTGCCAGGACATGTCCACCACTTGCCACCTCTCCCCATTAAATAGCTGTCAGTGGGTTTACAGAGCTGTTTGCTTGCTTTGCATTAATTGTTGCAACACACCAGATTCAGTGAATAGCACTTGTAAAGAGAGAACACAGAGTTTGCCTTGAAATTTGTAAAGCAAAATAGAAATGCCGTGAGCAAGTAAGATAGGTTTCATGTATGTAGTCATACCAATATGATTAGCAGGAAAGAAGTGTCACTTCTTTTCAAACTTTCTTTTTTTCAACTAGCCTTTCTCCTTGAACTCCCACCCCCTTAAGGAAAATACTGCAAATCTAAACAAGTGAACAACAGCACATTCTTGGATACGACAGTCTCGTTGAGATTGTATATAATCCCATGCTGAGATGTACAACTGGTTCTGAAATGAAAATCTGTTAGAATTAGATCAAACATTATCCTAGCTGAGATAAGCAGTGTGGAGAAGATTAAGGATCTGTCTGTGCAAGTCAGTATAGCAGGGTTATTGATGTAAGACTTTGAGAGAGGTACTAAAATGGAGGAGTGATAAGTTAATTTGATGGGCTGTGGCTAGTTTGCTGCATACTAATATGGTGTATTTTTGCAGAAGAGGAAATTCTGATTGTAGTTCATAAGAGGTTTTTTTTGTGTGAAAATGTCTTTGTACTACTTGAAGCAGTAAAAGCAATAATAAATAAGTGGCAAAGTGATACTTTTGTATATCCAGGCTTTTAATAAAATACTTCTTTGGAGATTTATGGGTGAACATACATGGAAGGCCAATGCAAGACATGGGGGAACTCAAGTATATTGTCTGGAGGTCAATCTGAAGATTTGGTATCTCTGAGAAATTTCTGTGAGGCTTTCCTGTGTTCAATGTTATGCTCAGTACCTTCAGACTTTTAGTTCAATTTGAGTTAACCTTTCCTGAGCATACTTTGTAGGTGCAAATCATTCTGCTGATGCGTTTGACGTAAGCAGCATATGGAAAAAGTGGAAACAAATTTCACTCAAGTGACCTGTGCAACGTCACGCAGAAAGCCCAGTGTTGAAGAGCAGGATAGCTCCTAGGTGTGTTGATGCAAGTGTGTGTCCTCTATGATGGACAGTGCAGTCTTCTAAAAATCACTGCAATAAAAGTTCTTCTTTTCATTCAACGTTGTTTTCATACACTCTGCCATGAATTTTTCACCCTGTTCTTTATACTCCTTTCTGACTATTATTGAATTGGTCTTTGAGGGCTGTTCAATGTTGCTTTTCAAGTATCCAGCCTAGAGCGTGTTTTTTGTATACTGAAACACTTTGATAGCGTGTTTTTTTTAATCCTTATAATTAGCTATATAGAATATCAATGAGCATATAAAGGATTAAAATACCAGTGGAATTCTATAGCTAACTCAATTTATGCAATATTGGGTGGAGCCACAGAAAATAAAATTTTGAGGAGAAAACATTCTTCACGGCTGGCTGCCTTTGTAGTTGTAAAACATTATGCAAAAGACTGCTCTACTCAGTGGAGACTGTGCAGCCAACATGGATACTGGAGGGGAAAGGTTCTTAATCAGGAAAAGTAAGATGTCATGAAGTCAGCAAAACCAGCTCAATAGCAGGAGATGCCAAAGCTAAATGTAAGTTGCCACTCTTTTGCACTGCTTCATTGCTCTGGCTTCTTTTCACTTCTGTGAGAAAATTCAGATTTTGCATTTGAGTATGGACTTGGATTTTAAAAAGGGCGGAGTAGCATCTCTTGTAATTCTACCTCATGCGTTTACTAAGAATATGGTTTGATGGTATACTGTGTATCATAATCTCTGATAATAACTGCCTGTCCTGGTACGGGATTAAAATAACTTGATGGTTTTTTGGGTATTGGGGCTTTTGTCATGTTTATCTTGTCTTTTTACAACATGTTGATTAGAAGAAGCAATGTTACACTGGTTAGAGAAACCAGTAATTGTTACCTTCTTGCTTAATAAAGCCCTACTTAGGGTGAATGAATGTGGAAAATAGATGCTGAAATTCAGTTGATAGAGGTAATGCTGTGCCCCAAGAGAAAAGCTTGCTTCATTGTGATCAAATTCTGTCATGTTTGAAATATTAAGAGGATTAAATGAGTGAATTAAAGAGTTCTGCTCTCATGTACCATTTACATTTGAAAAGCAGGACTGTGGTAGAGTTTAGACAGAAGATGCTGCAGGGACTTTGAGCAGTCTGGGACATGACAAGAAAGATGAGAATGGACCTATCAGGTTTCCTTACAAAAATTTTACTTGCCAAATAATTTTTAGGAGATGTGTCAGACGGCCCCTTTAAATAGTTTGGTCCGAAGATGGAACACGGAGCTTTGCAAGAAACCACCGGGCAGTGGGAGTTTCGGAAGCTTTGCAATAAACAGCAGATAGCGAGCTTTTTCAGGAGAAGTGATAGCGGGAGTAGTGGACTCTCCCATGATGATCTCATGATCACAGGCCTTGTGACCAGAGGCCAAGGGATAGAAGCTTTGCAATAAACAATAGATAGCGAGTCTTTCTCAAGAGGAGTGATAGTGTGGGGATAGTGGACTAGTTGCACCCAAAGCAGATTCTCTCATGATGAGCTTATAATCACAGGCCTTGTGATCAGAGGCCAAGGGCTGGGAAAAGGAAAGGAGGTGCCACGACAGTGAGTTTTCCTATGTTGACACAACTCTTATCGAGGAAGAAGAGTAAAGATGAAGTCAAATGTCTACCAAATAGCAACCCCAGCAGTGACACTGGGCATGCGCGAAGGTGCAGATTATGTAATTGGAAGGTGGAGTTTGGGGCTGTCCACACATACGTACCGGCCGTACGTGATGTGAGGGGCAGCTTTACCCTCTGCTATAAAGGCAGTGCTGTTTGGGCGCGGAGACGAGGTAGCTACACGGCACGAGGAGGACCACCTTGCCTCCGTGGAGACGCCCACAAGGGTCCGGTGACTACTGACGCCTCACCTCTAGAACAATCCACACTGGGGACGCTGCGGATTCAGACATCACTCGCCTAGCCTAGGGTCGGTGTGTGTATGAACCAAAGTAACTTTTCCTTTCCCTTTCTCCTCTTAATCGATCTTTATGAATTGCACTCGGACAGGAGGGAACGTTTATGCTCCCCTCGAACGCCCACAGAGCTCATCACTAGTTGTGTTAATCACATTAGCAGTACTTTGAGCTGTAATACTTTGGAAGCCTAAATTCTAACAGTCTGTGTTTCACATAACTCCACGTTAGTCTGTTTTTAGATCAAATAAGCCCTGTTACACTTGTGTGCCTGTTTGTGTGCATGTCTGTGATTTTAGCCACCCCGCGATCCTTCGGACCTTACTGGAGCAGAGGAGCAGCAGAAATGCTGCTTATCATTAAATTTAAGATAGATTTATTGATATGTTTTGTTGTAAAGTGAACTAACCAAACAAATTGGCTTTTTTAATAGTTTAGTAAGTGCTTGGTGTGTATATATATTTCTCTAATAATTTTCAATCTTAATTAACCTGGGACAATTTAAAGCTTCCTTATAGTTAGCAAATGATTATTTTTAAGTAAAAGCAGTATGTAAATTGTGTGCTGTTATTTCAGTGTCTCATTCTGAGGCCCATTCTCATTTTTATTTTCTGAAAAAAATTACTTTCAGATGCGTGATACCTCAGGATCATCTTTTCTCCCTTAGTATAGCAAATTACTCTCTATTTATTCTCTTTTCTCTCATTACGTTTAGTTGTTGAATGTAATTTCAAGAAATATAATATTTAGGTTGCACTTACGGTTTTAGTTGGGAAAAATGCTTGAAGTTTCTATCATATGGCTGCTTTTCCGTTTGCATCTATGGATTCCTCACAGATGAATAATTGAATTATGGAATATTTTTTTTTTTAAGAAACTTACTCGGGACATTTTCAAGAAACAGTGACTGTTCTTAAGTGGATATGTATGTATTCTAGTGTTCTTTTCTGATGTGACTTCTAGTTCTTTAGCTTAGATAGTTTTTTCAAAGTTCTGTTGTTTGCAGCTGAATACAGAATAGATGTCGGCTTTTGCCTAAACCAGGCATGTAACCTCTGTTTAAAACTTTCAGAAATTTCTAGTTGTGGACTTGCTGTGTATGACTCTTTTTGGAAAACCAAGCAAGTGTAGGTGCCGAGGAGCTGCTACACATCAATGATAGGCCCATGACATAACCTGCTGTAGAAAATTTTTCTTCTCGTCTTGTGAAAAATTGCAATGTAAAAATAACTTTCTCAATAAGATATAAAAATCTGCAAAGTAGTGGTAACTTGGCAGTTTTGAGCAGTTTCATTGGAACTTCAGTTTTTCATTTTGTATTATCATAGAGAGCTGTGCTTTTGACTTCTATTTTTAAAAGCAGATGTTTTTGAAGATATTTTACTGTTTATCAGGCATCCAGGTGGAAAGCTACAGCTTTCTGTTCCTCACCACGTGAGATTTGATGAGAGCCATTCAGTCTGCCGTCACTGAACAGATAACGAAGACAATAGAAATGCTACTTTCTCAGCATCAGAATAGCAGGCTAAGATTTGTTTCCTTAGAGAAACTATGAAAATGACTTCAGCGTGGCAGAGGGGTAGCTCTGTACCTTTCTGACCTTCTCAGCGTGATACTGTCAGCGTGTGCTGCTTTTGATAGGGTTACGGGGCGTTGGGAATGCTGTGCGCTTTGGTTAGCGGTAGCATGTTTTGATAACACAGTGTGTTAAGAGTACAGTTGCTCTTACTCGCTTTTTGTACATGTGCTTGATAGCAGAAGTGAAAGAATGACTAAAAAAAGTAGAACTATTCTCAAGTAACAAGTCAGTACAAATACAGATGATAGTCTTAATTTCCTTTTCATAGAATATCTTTAAGATATCATTTGCTTGGGGATATTATCAAAAGGGAGTAAAAAGATTTGCAGGAAGTGTCCATCAATGTAAGATCTCATACTGGCTCCCTAAAAATAAGTGATGAAAAGAAGACATGTTCTACTAAGATAAAATTCTTCTTACAGTGCTGAAAGAAGTCTGGCAGTTAAGTAATGCAGAAAATCATAAACACAAGTCTTGCGTCTAGAAGCTGTTGACTCATCGTTCATGGGCACGTACAGTTACCGCCCTCCACTAACAAATGCTTGTCTCAATCTTTAGCAGAACTAAGCAGAAGAGCTTGAGAATCTAGTATTGCAGTTCGACAGACAAGCCTGTTCCTAGCAGTCTTTGTGACTGTAACACTTTTTAAAAAAAAATCATGACTTTTCTGCTACTTAATTTTGATGTGAAAACTGGTCTGAAAATCCTTAAGATTAGCGCCATGTCTTTAACATGCAGGACTGCTGAAGACTGTAAACTGATGAAGTTGTTCATGACACTGCAAATCAATATCATTGTACAGTTTTCTTGTAAAGCAAGTTTGGGCAATACCGACTGCGTAAATCATCTTTAAATTGGCCGAAGAATGTAAGTTTCGTGTTTATAAAACTGCATTTTTGAGGGAGTGTAAAGGGAAGAGATTTCAGGTTTGATGACCAAGAATAAGAGAGAGAAGCTCTAGAATCAGGAAGGGGTAATTTTTCTATACATATGATGAGCTCCTTCAGGATCTTCTGGAAAAGGAGGGCAAAAATCAGGGACTGAAAAGTTCCTGGTGTCAGCCATGGCATTACTTTATTTGTATTTATTCTAGTCACTTTGCTGTTTGGAAAACAACAGGCTACTTAGGTATTGTGTAATGTTTATAAAGGTGTTACAAGTGCTGTTTCTTTTCAGAAGGACTGGGTGAGCTCTTTTTTGGAAAGATTTTTTTTTAAAACCAGTAGGTTTTGTTTCTCTAGAAGGATGTGTGGTTAACCAAGATATAAATGGCAATACAGTTTGCAAGCAAAATGGCTAATATCAAAATACTCCTATTAATCAATGTGTGTCGTTGAGTTCTTCATGCACTATACTCCTAACTAGATTCTTTCTTTTCTGATTTCTGTTCTGCTTTCCTCAGCTCCGTTCTCTTTACAGCGATGCTCGCTCTCTTCAAACTGTTCCCTGGGCACAAGTGAACAATTCCTAAATAATTAATGAAATTGAATAAAAGAATTTCTAAACAGGACCAGACAAAGCTATGACTAGCCAGCACCATGTCATCAGTAGTGGCTGAGGTGCCAGACTGTAAGAAAACAGGGTGACCTGATCTCAAAACTTATAAAAATACTCAGAAAAAGCCTATTCCTAAATTTGAAATTAATGTAGGCTTCCAGACTTTGTCATGCATCTCCAGCATCAAATTAGGTGAGTGGCTTAATTTTCTTCATATGCAGCTTTTCCCTGTCTCTAAAGGCAAGTAGATGCTCTTAAATAATGATTATGAAATTATAAGGGAACAGCACTGTAAAGTGTATTTGCAAATACTGAAAAGTTCACAAGAAACAATATACACAAAGTTTACCTTGCGACATGTAACAAGGGACTTTTTTTTTTCACAAAATGGTGCACAGTTCAATATAAAACATCTTGAAATAAACTAGTTGAAAATTCTACAGAAGCCTTAATTTAATCTGTCACCTCTGCCACCATGGTCTCTTTTGTTTGCCGTTGCTTTTCAAAAGTTCTTTTAATTGTGCAAATTTAAATCTATTCCAAGCAGTCTCACAAGCAGAACTCATTTTGGTGGTAATTCAGTAAAGCAGAATTTGACTCGAGTCAGTCCAGGCACAGCAGAAGTAGCACAGCTGTTCGTGTAAATGTCTGCAAAATATAAAAATGAGTGTTCTAAAATTAAATATGAGATATTGAAATCTTGTAATTGAAAATCGAGCTTCTGTAACCACACTGTTTATCCCAAGTGCAGCTGACACATTCTAATGTAGCCTGGGGAACTTGCAAATGAAGGAGTAAGTAGGAAGCCAGATCAGTGTTGCACTCGAGATTGAATTATGTTCGGAACAGGGAACTGGAGAAGATCATAGATTGTATGTTCCGGAGTGTGTTGCAAAATTCACAAATTAATTAGCAAGGAAGCCTGCTGGAATTGGTTACATGGGTTTCATATCAGAGTGTTTGTAGTGCTAGTCATTGCTGAATTTGACAGGAAGAAGATTAGGGCATAACCAGGAGCACTCTTGGGTCTGTGAGAAATCAAGTGCAGGAGACTGGAAGGAGGCATGCCTTTATGAAATAAGATTTAAGATTCAGATTTTCAGTCTTACCTGGATTTGAATTCCTGTGAAATATCATGCAAGTCTTCAAAATTAATTTCTTAGTTAAAATCTTGGAGAAAACATGCATCAACCTGAAATTTATTTGGAGGAAAGAAAACTTCAAACATTAGACTGTGGATTGATGTAATAATGTGAAATACTTCTGTTTTCAGTTCAGCTGTGATTTGCTGGGAATCTTAATGTATTAAAGTTTACAAGTAAGGGAGATAAATGTTCCTTAAAGTTGACTTCTAGAATATCTAGTAGAGCCTATTTTTTATTTAAATAAACACATAAAACATTTTTGTGTGTGTGGAAATAGTGTTTCTAGACATACTCCAAGCCTAGAGTATAAATAAAAGTAATAGTTCTAGTGTTCATTTCCGTTATAGAAAAAAAATATTTTTCTTCCATTTTGGTGTGCCTGCATGAAATATTTCTTTTGTTGAAGCTTATTTTATCTATATAGGCATAAAAACATACCTGGTGTCACATCTGTCAAGTTCCTACTACATGATTATGAGAATAAAAGCCATCCGTCAGAAGAACAACTTTGGAAGCTGTTTATCTCAAAAACATTTTAATATATAGACAATTAGGCAGCATTAAAATGTTACCTTACAGCATGTTAGATAAGGAAGAACAGTGCAAAGTCAGCCACAGAGTATTTCCTGTTACATTTACTGTTGCTGTTTCCAAGCAAAAGCCATTTAATAGGGAAAAAAATCACTCCTCTTTTTTTATTACATATATTTCTGCTTCTCCAGCAAGATCAGATTTAACATCGGAAAGTATCTTGATAAAGGCTACCACTAAAGTTCATATATTGAAGAACTTGAAGGCTTTAATTAGAAATAGCCATTGCAATAGATGCCAGGTTTCTTCCGAGGACTGGAGATGGTGTACCCTGTATTTGAAGTGATGCATACAGGAAAACCTCTCTTTTTTCATCTGTGTTTCTGCTTGCTGTTGTTTGGAGTCTCGCAGGTATTGGCTGTTCAGCTCTGTAGCATAGGAAGCATAACTCCTTCTTCAAATACAAGGGGTTTATTTTTATGCCTTTTATGTGCAGAATAGGTGGAATCATTGTAAAGCAAGATGGCCGGGTTGTGAGATTTATTTTTTTTTTCCATGCATGCTGCATTGCCTGCTGTAATCGACAGAGGCAAGTAAGTATTTCAAGAGAGTGATTTAGGCCCTTGGCATTGCCATAGTTTTTCCTTCGTATTGTCACTCTGAATCTTTTCCTCAAGTGTCTGCCTCTGTCCACTCACACTTGTACACAAATCAAATGCCTGCAGTTTGGCATTACTGGCTCCACTCCTTTGTCTTTTAGGAAACTGTGCTACTGGTTATTCCCACAGATTTATACAGCAAAAGTTATCAAAGATGAAATGACATCAGTCATGCTTGTGCAATTCTCTCTCTTTTTCTCCAATTTAATCTATCTACCTTTCATGTTTGGTGGTTTGCTGAACTGATTCATGCAAGATAGCAAGGTGATGTCACTTCACTTTTTTTTTTTTTTTCTCCCCACTGAAGAAAGTAGTACTAGTTTCAGTTTTGGAAAATTCTCTGATGGTCCCTGGTCATATGGAAGGTGAGCATTTTTATTGTCTTTGTGTTATGGGTGAGAAAGAGAGGATAAAGGGCAGGGCTTTTGTTCATTATTTGAGATAGAAATGATGGATTAGTTACCAAGTTGCGTCTGTTAAATAGAAAATGAAATTTGCCGTAGCAGTAATTAGTCTAAAGTGGATATACATAACAAGAGACTCTTCAAAGTATCTTTACAAAAAGAAGGAAGCTTATTCCCTACTGATGATGATTAAACAGAATCGAAACAAATGTGCAGAGATGGAGGTTTTTGGAAAGTGGAATATAATAGAACGTCTCCCTCTGGTGGCAGACATGACATAGTTTAATCTGCTGTATCAACACGCTGCTCTGGAAATTTCGTGGTGGGTGATGCCTCTCTGACTGCTCCTGAAGAACTACCTCAACTTTTTTAAAAGATAATTGAATTGCGTATAGGGTTTCCTGACACTCTAGTTCTTTGAGTATGAAGGGAGAGGGTTGGGCTTCTTGACCCAGTTTATTCCGAGATTGTTAATCAGAATTTTCTGCTACCCTCGGCTCTTGCTGCTGGGATTGGTTGCATTTTGCCATTATTGCTGGGCTGTAAGGATAGGCTCTATGGATGTCTGTCCTTTAAGCAGGTAATCAGAACAGCAAGCATAAACCAGCTAGTAGCTTCTAGCAGTCATTTGACTCTTTCTGAAAATTTAATCATCCTTTATTCGTGTTTAGCTGTTTGATCTGAATTTTTTGTGCCAATCCTCAGTTAGTTTCCAAAGTAATGCCTGTAATTACTTATACTTGAAACACTGCTGAAGTTGTTTATCTCGTAGTTTATTAATGCAGATACCAGTTAATTTCTGAGATTTTCTCTATAAGCATTTCAGGAATGAGTTCAATATACCAATCTATAGAATGTGAGCCCCTGAAAATATATGATTGTTATTTCTACTTCTGTTTTGAGTATAACAAAGAGTGCTTGAAAGAATGCTTTCAAATGCTTCTTGAAAGCCTATTTGAGTTCCTTGACTGTTGCACTTCAGAAAGCATAAGGAAACCAGCTGAATGTGTGCGAAATAACTTTTTTTCATCCTTGTTTTCCTGTATGTGTAGTAAGTACTTCAGGTTGATTTTTCCTGTTCTTTCAGAGTGTAATAAAACTGTTCTTCTCCACTATCCCCCCATCCAGGTTGAACATTCAAAATAGTTTTCCTTTTTTTTGCATGTCATTAATAGAAGAATCTGCAAAACCTTGTAAATCTTCTCTAAGACTCTAGATTAAAAGCAAAAAAGTTGGGGCCTTTCTGTGTGTAGGAGTCCTAATTCCATGGCCATGACACTGTTAAACTTTGACAAACTTGTAACATGGAGGACTGGCCAAAGAATCAGTTCTCATGTGCAGGATCCCAGCGTTAATGTTTTGTTCGAGGTAAGCACATCACTGCTTTGAGATTTATGCTTTGCTAGTGAAGAGTTCTGTTTAAGAGATTCCAGATCTGTTATGCTCAGTAACAACCGTTTGCAACCCAAAGCTCTAGAAACAGCACTGGTGAAAGGCCGATTTTTCTCATCTGCAGTGTGGTAGCACAAGAAGTCAGATCACCTCAAATAAGAAATCATGGATATGAGAAGCAAAAGGATCATTTTCATCTTACTGCACTTTGTTTCCATTTTAAGACACGGGGAAGAGTATGAGTTTTAGCCAGTTTCAGCAGTGATCCTCCTGCAGTGATAGGCAGAAGGATCACTTCTTCATCACAAGAGGTGCTTTAAGTTCACTTAAAGAGATGCTTTAAGTTGCTATATAAAAATAAGTGAATTGAGAAATGCATTTATCTTTTCCACGGGGGGGACAGGAATGTATCATTCTGAGGAGAGTAGTTTTTCCATTCCTTTTCCTTATCCACTCTTATTTTAATGTAAAGGAAGCAGAGAAGCATCTAAATATTGAAATAGTATTTGTAAGAAAAAAAAGTTTCAAAATCCGTACACCTAATATATGAACTGACTAGATGATTTTACAGCCATCTGAGATGTGCTCTAGCTGTTTTGTTTGGAATTATTTGGCTGATAATGAAAATGTGTGTTGTCACTGACTTGAATTCGACATTTCTACTGCCTTCTACATCAAGATGATTGTAATAGGTAGGAATAAAACCTCATGTTTTTGTTCCTAATAGACTGGAAAAGAAATACGTATATTTCTAGTTTGTTGAAAACCAGAAAGGACTTCTTTAGTTGGGGTTAGGTTTTTGAGGCAGTGTTCTGTAGTCAGAATTGAATATAACACAGTGCTTTGCAGCAACCACATCTAGCGAGACTTTGCTGTGTTTGACCTTCTGGATTCATAGATCAACTTTCCTTGTTCCTTGAACTTCTGCAGTTTTTTGTTGGCAGGTTGAACACTGCTCTCATACATTTCTGTGCAATTACAGAATAGGATGGAGGGGAATGGTAAGTGGGGGACTACAGCTGCTCCCTTAAGCTCCTTTGGGAAGTGAGTATGATGTGGAGCATGAAACTCAGATACAAAGTAGTCGAAAGAGTTTCCAGTGAACTTTCTCACTTGTATCATTAAAGTTTTGGTTTTGTAGATTATTGCAGTCACAAATGGCTCATATAATCTTCAACCATTGCAAACTTTTTTTTTTTGTTCCCACAACAGAGGATTTTCAGACGTAGTTTCCTTTCCACACTTTTCTCTAACTCCTGCATATGAAAGGCATATACTTCTAACAAGAAGCATGAGATTCCAGTAAGGTTGAGAAGAGTGGGAAGAATCTCACCCCTTATAGTTCATCTCATCATTCATTGTTTTGGTGGTAAAACATAAATAGTGATAAAATGCTTCCTCAGAGACACGTATTTCAAAGGGTTGGGTTGGCTGTGAGAAGCGAGGCCAGGAAATAAGAGTGCCTGCTTTCCCTTCTCTTCCAGAAGTCTAGCTCTGCCTCTGGGCTGTTCAAAGGAAATTGAGAGAAAGAGTTTGACAAATGTGCAATTCTGAGGGATATTTTGAGAGTTTTGGTAATAATAGTTATTAAGGTGCCTTAACCAGAGACGAGGGAGAGGGAACTGATGAGGAGTTTGTGCGTTAGTACTAGAAAAGTTTAATTTACTGTAGAAGCCTTTTATCCCTTGTGAAATCCTGACAATTTATAGTAGAGTCAAATATTTGGGCATGCTTGAACTATAAATGTGACTATTATTGACAGAAAATAAGGCAAACGTTCACTTTAATTGGAACCATATAAATTAGACTGGAGGAATTAATTAAAAATTAACAGACAAGTGTTTTGAAATTGGAGGTTTCTCTCTAGGTATTGGAAAGGGCACAATAGGGTGACTTGAAAGATAGCTCCAGTACAAGAAAAGGTAATTGAAACATTTCTTTTAATAAAACAATATCGGTTCCTACATGCTTGGTGAATGAATGTCCAGAATAAATATGAATGGTAATTAAATCCTTTTTCTATCAATTAACAGTCCCATTTTCAAGATCTCATTTATTACAAAAGCACCCCGAGAAGTTAATTTCATTAGTTTACTTCAGATGACTCGCTGCTATGGCACAGTGCTTGATGCATGGGTTTATGGATCAGAATCTTCTAATCAAAACAAATGTTTCTGCTCCTTTAGGAGCATAAATTTTGATGTATCATCATTCTGTATTTAATTTGTAAATGACACATTTCTTATTAATTTGTTTAGTTCCATAAAGGGGTACTAGTAATAGAAGATTCTCGAGATAAAGATACAGAAGTTACGGGGAGCGATAGATCTGCAATTCTTGTAGATTGTATGCTGTTCTTAGTCAATTCTAAACTTCTAGAATTTTGTCTTGTCTGCTTTAAAATATTACACGGTTTTCAAGTTGTATTTTTAGAACAAATTCCGTGTATCACAGCTGCTTAGATGTTTTCACCAGGAACTTCTTTTAAAACTCTCCCATATTTAATTCTTTTGTATCTCTACTGTTATGTTACTTTCAGATGACACTAAATGATTGTTTTCCTTAAGTGCCCGGTGGATCCTTCAAATAGCTGCAGCCAGGTAGATTTACAGACTAATTCCATCACGTTATGTCAGTTTATGTTTCCTGGCTGTTAGGTACAGGAATTTTTTTCTTGTTTCTCGCTAGAACTGATCAAATTATTGTCATTGCCATCTTTTGCAGTGGCAGCCTTTGGGAATCCATGGCAAGCCTCCTCACAGTTGGTGTTGTACTAGTTGTCTGTTTTGGTAGATGTTCTTCCTAGTGAATTCCCACTCTACATGTAATTGAAAAATAAAATATTTCTTACAGTTATTATCAAGGAGTGGTCTGTCTGTTTTCCACAGTTTGTTTAAAGTTCATGCTTTCCCCTTCGTTTGGCTTATTACCAATATTCTTTGATTTGGATTCAAGAATCCATACAGTCTCAATTAGTTGGGTAATAAATTGTCTTAATTTCAAGTACCACCGTCTGATGCAGGTGCTATACAGCTTCATTGGTTTTAGCTTTTGCAGTGTAATAGTACCTTATATAGTACTTTCTCACTGTACATGCTTTGTAGTGAATTAAAGTATGGATGCTAACTGTGGACCTGAGAGATTCTGTAACAGGAAATTTAAAGTGGGTCATTAAAATAGCAGTTTACTCTTCAAAGCTTCAGTGCTTTGGATCCTGTGATGACAGGCAATAATATTTATTCCTTATATTGGTGAGTTTTATGGAATAAGGAAATTTTAGTTGAAATAATGTAAGCACCCTACTTTAAGTAACAGTAGGAAATGTGACACTACGGCTTTCATGAAGTTATTTACAAGGGTTTTCTGTGACCTTGTTCTTGGTCAGTACTGAAATAGCTACGTTAAGCAAATCGATATTATCAAGCAGAGCAAGGAGTGTTTGTTCTGTCAGGAAGCTGTTCTCAGAGGGTAGTTTTGTAGACAATAATGGAATTTCTTTTTTATCAATTCAGGATTTCTGAACTACTTTGGAGATGGTGGGGTCATGTGCTGTAAAAGTGGCCATTTTTTTCATGACGGTCATGTATGGTGTTACAAGCCTGGTTAATACAGTTAGCATAGATTCTTTATTCACTTTTATACAAGAGTGCATTTCTCTTCCTTAAAAGGATGTCTGCATACATATTTATTAATGACCTGGATCTTAAGTGGAAGGTCATCTGTAATGATGTTAAGCTTCTTGCCTTGCTGGCCTTTGCTTATTAGTTAGTAATGAATTTTCTTCTAAATAATAAAAGGAAAATCTGGTAGTCAAATCTGGAGCTTCCTGCGTAGCTTTGGAGGAAACTAATTTTATAGAGCCAGGCGAAAGAAGGCCTGTTATGGAATGTCACCTTTAAGGAAGGGGTCTCTTATTTTATTTGAGGGAAAAACACCTCAAAACACAGTGTCATTGGACTTGCTGAGTGAAACAAAACCGAATCAGCCAACCAAACAAATTTAATCATGTTAAACATCCCAGTAATTTTACAAATATGGTAGTTGAGTTATACAACTTGATCCTAATTCCTGAATGATAAAAATGTGTAATTGCAGCCATGTTCTGTCTGTTCACCACCCTTGCAGATCCATCTTCTCTTATTTTATGGTTTATTTTGCCTTTTTCTAGTATGGCAATCATGAAGGATAACCGAGCTTAAAAAACTCACTTAAATTTTAGTTCATATTTATGAAGAAAACTGGGAGGAGGAGGCAAAAGTTGTGTTTATGAATGAAAACCCTAATAGCAGATTGGCTTTTCTGTACCACATGTGCTCACAATTCTAAATAAAATAAAAAGTTGTATATAAAATAATCTTTCTAATGATAGTTAATGCTAGCTGTACTTTACTGTGAAAGTGATGAGCTCTGCTGATAGCTCATGAAAGAATATACTGTGATAGTTATTTTGTACTTCACTCTAATTTTCAATTTATCCACCTATTGTTGCTATTATTACTATGGATGTATTAAGAAGTATCTTTTAAGATATCTGTAAATGTGTTATATATTTATAAATATAATTTTGTTCAGTACTTACCATTGAGTCAATTTTACTACTTTGGTTGTCTTCTCCTAATAAAAATGCTTGTGCAAATTCTACGGTGGGTTCCCCTGAACACAGGATATCTGTGTTTATTCTCTGAGCAGGCCAGTGCATCTTTCTGTTTGTGTATTATTTAAAAAGCAGAAACCCTAAAATCTTCTCCTAAGTGGAGTTTTATTGCCAGTCCATTAGTGGAGCTTTAGATTGCATTCAGATATCTGCTTAAGGAAAGGTTTTATCTATTCCACTCTTAATTTATTATGCAAAATATACTTATGTATGAATGACACTTGAAATGCCTTCAGTAATCTGTGAACCAGAAAAGTCCAGTGAAGAGTTCTCAGAAAACAAGTAAATAAAATCTTGAAGACTTGCAGTAGTGTTCATGGTCTCATATGAACAGTTTTTCCAGGGACATGAAGGAAAAAAAAAAAAGAAATAACTGAATATAAACATTCACTGTAGCAGTTTCAATGTCATTGTATTTGTGTTACTTCCCATAAAGTATTATCAAAGTGCATTTTCTTTTAAGCACAAAACTGTTTGCTGATTAGACTAGAGGAAGGTAAAATCTGTCGTGTACGTTGGGGTGTTAACGGAGTAGTAGACATTAGATCTAACACTAAAACATATGCTCTGTAAAAGAACAAGATGCTGTGTTGTTAAAAAATGTGCAGGTCACACATTTAATGTACTGTAGGAAGCAAACACACTCCAAGTAACATTTTTGCTAGTTCACACTGCAAAGTTACGGGAGCAGTAGGACTGAAGAATAAAGGAGCGGTGTAATAATTGCCTATCAACAAAAATAAAGACTCTAATTTTCTCCTCTTAGCTTACTGGTCACTCTGATGCTTCTCGAAACATCCATAATTTATTTGAATGAACCCATTTCCTCTTAGTGCAAACATCTGTTTTAGACCAGAGAATAGCAAGGGTTTGTAGCCTTGACTCTTAAAATAAGCCAAAAGGAGAGCTTGAACCGTTCGGGAGATTCACAGATTTTGTGATTTCTTATACCATATGTTAACACAAATGAGAACAAGCTGTAGCTTAGTATTAGGGCGTCATGCAATGTTTTGATGTGCCTGTCTTTTTCCGAATAAAATGCTTTATGACACACGGGTGTTGCTTGTATTGGCCTTTACCTCAAGTTTCAACTGACTGTAATCACAGAAGTTACTTACTAGAAGCTGAAGGGTTATGACCTGCTTAGTGACAGACCCCTTACAGTTCCGCAAAAGTTCAGGACTCGGTATTTCCTTAGGTATTTTTTTGGATAGTCGTGGCTAAAGTAAACTAAATTCTGGAATTGGGACTGTCTGATTTTTTGTGTCACAAGGTCGAGAGTCATTTAGGTGAATGTTCTAAATATTTGTTAGTTTGATCTTGAGGTAGTGGCTAAAATGAACATACTGGGAAGATGGACTCGTTCTGGTTGCTTACCCTAACCTGGTAACAGTAACTGGACAAATGTAAGATGTGATTTTTGTGTGACGCCTCTGGTTTTATGGGTTAGAATCGGAAGCTGTAAAGGTAATGGCTTTCGTTATTGATGTTGTTTTATGAATACAAATGGGCAAAAGATTGTCTTGCAAAAGAACTTGTCTTCTGAAGTCTAGAAACAAATTTGGCTTCTTGTCTTTCTTTTAGTCTAAACTATTTTAATTCATTGTCTAGATAGAATATGAAATGTTTGTATTATGTCTATATATGCACATAATCATCATTTTGTTTACAAAGAAATCCTCAGTAATAAAAGAAAAACAACGCTCTTGCTGTTAACATCCAGTGCAAGAGAGCCCTCCCTGAGATTTTCAGCTCCCACTCAGCCAGATGAGATGCTGGGTGCGACCCTTAAATTCGACAAAGCAAAAGGATTTTGGAGCCGAGAGACTGGCAGTGTTGCTGCTCACTACTAGCAGCTGCTCTACTATGCAATAATAGTTTATTGGATGTATTTCATGCATTTTATTGATAGATCTTGCCTTCTGTTAGTCCTCCATGCAGGAAATGGCTAATTTGCACATCTTATTTTGGTGGTGACCCCGTCTTGTAAATAATACCTGGATATCTTACACTTTGGGGAAAAATGTTACTAAGTTGTATTTTATTAACTAGGGAAGGGGAACAAGGATTCGACGGATTTTTGGTCAGTCATTGTGCATTTTGGCATCAATTTTGCTAACATAGTGAAAATCTCAGTAAAAATGAAGGAAAAAATTAATTTAAATGGAAGTGTTGTGCATTCATCTCTAGTTGAATATAAACTTCTGGAAATTATTAATGTCTTGCTAACTCTTTTTGTGTTTTTTCCTCATTGAGACTGTTAGGGGAGGTCATTGTTCTGTCAACAGAATTACATTCTGATTTTAATCAAAATAAAGCCTCCCCTTGAAAACTTGCCAGGGTCTTACCTGTATCGTGTGTGTATTTTTGTTTTTATTTGTTAAGCATTTAAGACTTAACTGGATTTATTCAGGCACAGGTCTCATGTAACTGTTGCCAGCTTTTATTAGGCTCGGGGAGAGATCAAGGTGATCTGCAAGTTTTTATGTTAATGAGAGTCCAGGTTAACAGAAGCCAAATGCCATCCACTGGTAAACAGAAGGAACACAATTCAGCTCATGCACTGTGCCGTTAGATAGGTATTTGTACCAGGTGAATACTGGACCACAGATCATAAAGCAGTAGTTCAGAAATCTGTTGATAATTTAGGTCAAATACATAAACTATGTTAATGAATAAATCCTGTATTGCTGTTGACGCCACATTACTAAGGCAACAGTTAATAATTTGCTGTAGCGTAAGTAGTACGACTTCAATTACAGTTGGTTTGTCTTAGGTGCTTGAGCTCAGCAGTCTCACCAGTTTTCTCAAGTACTCTTGTCTACAGTGAAAAAGGGTTGAAAAAGCAGGGATGGGAGATGTTCTCAGGTTTTATGCAATGGAGCCGGTTAAGATTATTGCAAGTTAATTGATTTGCCATCTGAGGCAAAGTTAGTTCTGAACACACGGTCCTGGATTAATGAAGGCAAAGAATGTTTCACTGCCATAGTCGATTTTGCTGCTGTGTGACAGCTCTGACCTATTTTGCTTGTAAGCTTCTTGGGAAATGCTGTAACTGAATGACCATTTTTGACAGCCTTTTATGCTCTCTTTGAAGCTGGTTGCAAAAGTGAATAATTTTTCAGGAGAAAAAACAACAGAACACCTTGATCAATGTGCTCTTAACCTTGCAGCGTTGGGAGACACAGTGCATCACTACTACTTGCCATACTCTCATTGAAGGACTGTCAGGACTTTTATTATATAGACCATTCTGTAAAAATGTTTTATGTTTCTCAGAAAATGCCTTCTGTAGATGACAGTGGCTAGTGCAGCCTGAATAAAGCATTTGCAGCTATCTAGCGAAAAAAAAAATACACTGGCTGAGAATTTAACTTGCAGGATTTGAGTATGTTTCATAGTATCGGTTGTTCTGTAACTCTACACTTTCCTTTTTAACGCACTTTATAGGTTGCTCATGGTGTGTAATATTGAGTGTAACCATTATTTTTGCTCTGCTCCTTGAAGATGGAGTTGCTCCCACTTCTGATAAATGCAGCAGTACTTCTGTGCACTACCTTGGAAGCAATCTCACGTAAAACACCTAGTCTTTGTAGCCACCTTATTTTTGCAGACAATATGTGAGATTTTAATTTATTTTCTGTACTCGTTGTTTATAGACCGGTGGTTCCCAAAACGTGTCCAGCTGTGAGCTCCCCTTCTGTAAGGACTGTGGCCTCAGTAGAGGCGTGAAGAGTTGGGTGTCTTCTGTTCTTATTGCTGCAGCTGTCTCATCGTGGCTGGTGCAGAATCCCAAGTGCTTGAAGCTTTCTTGATTGCACAAACTCTCTAATCAGTATCCAAGGTGCATAACTTGAGTGAAACCTTGTTGATAACTAGTGAGGCCTGAGTAGGACATCTTCCTGGGTTTTGTAACTTATCCCCGACGAAAAGCTTCCCAGCAGTGTTTTAGAGCGTGGTGGTGGTGGACAATTTCCTGTCTGCTGCCTCCTTTCTCCTCTTGCTCCCTGCCTTTGAGCTGGTTCCTCTCCAGACTGGACTTCTGGCAGACTCTTCCATAGCAGAAGCTACATCTTAATTTCTCTGGTAAATCTCTTAAATCCTAAATCAGCATTTAGTGTCTGTTTGGCTGTAGTGCTTCTGAGTCCCAGTGAGTCACGCTGACGACCTGGGCTTCTAAGGTGGTGTCATCATCAGCAAGTGTTTATGGACTGCTCTGTTTTCCTCTCTGTTACATAAATCAGTATTTGGTTGCTCATTAACATGTATGTGTATGTATAATGAATAAATTCTGCCTATTTTTTTAAAAAAATGTATTTCAGAATACCAGGAGGTGATGCACTTCATCCACAACCATCTCTTCAAAGCAAGAGGTGTCTTTGCATTGTAAGAGTAACTGGATTTTAAGCAAACCAAAATCCACTTTTCTGGGAGGATTATTCCGCAGGGGCATCCAGTAGCAGAGCAGTGGTGAACTGAAATCTGGTAGTGTAGCTGGTAGGAACTGATATTAATGCTGTAATCAGTCAGGTATCGGGACCATGGGTTTGGGAAAAAGGCCTCAAGGGAGGATTTGTACTTAAAAAGGAAAATAGTGTTTCCCCTCAATCCTGAATCTGCTTTGAAGGCAAGGTAAGCCCAAGGATGGCATCTGTCAAAGATGTGGAATTTGGACTGTGGGGGCAATTTGGAGACTTAGCGTGACTTGGCACTTGCTGACCAAAAAGAAAAAGAAGAAAATAACTTGTATGTAGCTTTAATGTATTGTGGTGATTTTCTTCCCATATCTAACTCTGTGGTCACAAATCAATGACCAACTTTTAATATCAGTGTTGGAGTAAGTGAAGGGAAACGGAAGGAGGACCCCACTCCAAACCCCCATCAAACAAGTGATGCAAAGGCAATCCCTCACCAGCTCCCCCATGCTAACCTGGAACCACAGCTGTTTACACTAGCTTTGCCAAAACTGTTACCGGTGGGATTTTATGTAACAGCAGTGAGAAATACTGTTCTTAGAGAAGTGTAGCATTTCCTTAGATTTGTGTTACATGCCTTAGTTCTTCCCTCATCAGATGTTTGCTCCTTTATGCTTTTGTGTGTGCTTTGTGTGGACTGTCCTTTAAGTGATGCTGTGTGCTGTGTACTGATACAGCGGTGGATAAGCTTTGGATAATCTTGAATGGCTGGGGAAACAAACTTAGTGTATTTCTGAAAACGTTTGTTCTTCGACAAATACCTTTTAAGATATTTTAAATCTGAAGTGAACCCTCAAAGGCTACTCTTTGCATTGTATGAGAGATACAGATCTTCAGAATGATGATACCTCTGGCAGTGTTTGGGGGGGGTTTTTTATGCTGGGTTTTGGGGGGGATTTTTGTTTTTTTTTCTTAAGAAAATTTTATGACTAGACTGTGCAAGTGGGATGACATATGAAATCTTCGTTTTGGTAGATTTCCAGAAGAAGCAGCCAGATGATGACTCTACTCCCAGCACAAGCAACAGCCAGTCAGATTTGTTCTCTGGAGAAACGACCAGTGACAACAGCAATACCTCTCTAACCACACAGGCCGCTAACTCCAACCAGCAACTTTTGACAGAACTGAATGTAACTTCACCGGGCAAAGAGGAATGTAAGTGTATAAGTCCTAACTGACAGCAAAGGAGGCATAAACATTTAACTATGTTCTCAGGTGTATGTTTCACCCACTCCCTCTGGAAGTAAATAGCATGTCTTTTGGGGTGAAGGGAAAGTTGGAAGTTATTCACAAAACAGATGTTAATGGCTTTAACCAAGAACAAGTTAAAAGGGGTTATAAGAGTTTTTTAACTAACTTTATAGCTCTTTGAACTGCAGTATACAATTTGATTATGATTTTGAGATGCTGTCATTTTGAGAAACTCCCCACATTACAGGTAATTTTATATACGTGTTCTACGATAAACACCAGTATCTTGTGAAATTCAACATTAAAGCATTTTTGGGTTTTAATTATTGCAATTGCACGTACACTGACTGATGCATGTTTGTCTCCACTGCTGCAAGGGTACTTGCATAAGGCTCAAGTTTCATGTGGTAATCCATCTCTTCTTTCATGATCCGTCTTCTTTACTGAAATCTGTCAGGCAAAAATTCTCCCTGAAAGTAAGCTAAGATGTTAAAGATCAGCAATCACTGTGAGATAAACTAGCCTCTAAAATAATCTAAACCTCTACACAGGTTCATCCTACGTCTAATATATTGGGTTTTTAAAACTGCGTTCTACAACTTAAGCTCAGATATGTAATTTGTGCTTGCATTTTCTTCTAACTGTAACTTTATTTTAGAATGTGCTCCATGGAGGGAATCTCTCTTGAGCTGAGCTGAATTTTCACTGCAGCTGGTAAACAGACATACACATTGCAAGAAAAACATGCTTATTCTTTAGCAGAAAATCTGCGAGCGATACTCTGGTTCTTCAACATTGAGGCAACTGCTGGAAATAACACTGACAAAACACTAGGACTAAAAATCTTTGATACGCTACGCTTGTTTTCAGTGGCATTAGCTATTTGCATAGGCAGGTTTTGCTGAGTTGCTTGAACTATTTGTTCTGTTGACAGATACGTAGACTTCACATGTATATTCTTATACTTACACAGATTGACTGTGGATAAAGCACAACGCAACATTTTGGGATTGTGGTAGCCTGTTAGACTAACTAAGATAAAATTTTTAAATTGAGTTACTGTTTTCTATGTGTATGTGAAATATTGTCAGAAATACAACAGGGTTCAAATGTGATACCAGTTCTTGTAGTAGGCGTAAAATTGTGTGACTGTTGTCTCTTCTTCTCATACGTAGTTGCAGCTGACCACCCATCATCTCTTCCTCCTGCCCGGCATTTCTTCAGGGGAAACCTGTAGTGTGTAGACTTCACGTGTATATTCTTATACTTACACAGATTGACTGTGGATAAAGCACAACGCAACATTTTGGGATTGTGGTAGCTTGTTAGACTAACTAAGATAAAATTTTTAAATTGAGTTACTGTTTTCTATGTGTATGTGAAATATTGTCAGAAATACAACAGGGTTCAAATGTGATACCAGTTCTTGTAGTAGGCGTAAAATTGTGTGACTGTTGTCTCTTCTTCTCATACGTAGTTGCAGCTGACCACCCATCATCTCTTCCTCCTGCCCGGCATTTCTTCAGGGGAAACCTGTAGTCTGCTGTAAAAGCCAGGCCTTGAAACATCCTTCCTAGAGAATTCAGGAAAACATTCTGCTTCAGCAAAACATTTGGGCCTTCGCAGTGCAGGGGGTTCAACACCTCTGCTGGCACGTTAGCCAGGATCTAGTATTTGGTGTTACAGGGAGCTTCTCCAGTGTTTACTGGATCAGGTTTTCTGAAAATTTGTTCAGTTCGGAATTAAATTGTGTTACAACAAAATGTTTCTGTTGTGGCTGAGAAATACTTGGGGGTAAGCGGGAAGGTGATTACAGGGATGGGAAAGAGGGAAGGAAATTAAATAGTGTGCTTCATCCTGAATTGCTGCAAGCTTGTGAGCTTACCGTGAGGGTGATGGATATTAGGCAGCACAACCTGCAGAACATTTGAAAATGGTACCTATAAAAAAAAATTCTTTATTGCTTCCTGCTGGGTTGATTTTAAGTGAAATACAGTGGAGAGATTTATTTACAACTTGAGATCTCTCTGTCATCTTTCATGTTCCCACTACGTCTTTAATGAAGCTTAATATCATTTATCAGAAATAATTATACACAGATGGAGCCTCAGCATGGAAGTTTCTTTCCCATAATGAAAAATGCCCAAACTGTAAATGTGTTTTTGATTTTAATTTGAGGGTGTCTTTTTCTGTGCAATAAATATTCATTTTGCAGCAAGTTCTGTAAAGCATGCACTGTTCTCATTACAGCTGTGTTCTTCAAAGGTTGATATTTTGTAGAGCCATGTGATGATGTACAGCTGTGTGGTGTTCTGCACAGAATTGTGGTAATTCACCAGAAATCAGAGTATGATATGGTTATGGTAATCCCCATCAAAGGGTGGAAAGATTGGAGTACTCGGGAAGGAATCTCATGGTGCATTCCACTGTCCTCTCCTCCATTTCAAGTTTTTGAGGACAGTCTCACATCAAGCCGTTTGCTGTAGTACTTGAGTCTTTAGGGTGAACAGATCAGACAGAATTGCAGCAAGTCATTTAGGCAATTAACAAATTCCATTCACGTTGTGAGAACTGAAGACAACCATAGAAATCTCACATGGTGAGAGTCATATTCTGTGTCAGAGAAAGTAAGGGGGGGTTGTATTTCTCTTTAAGTAGCCATTTCCTTTTTTAACACAGAGAAAAGCTCCTTGGTCTGTATTTTGTAGGAGTTCACCTTGACAATATGCAAGAATTTCTGCCTTTTTTCTGTTACTGTTTTGATTTTCTGTGAGAGTTGCATTTACATTCCTGTCTTGGAAAAGGTTTTCCTTTCCATCTCCTGCCACCCTCAGTTCTGAACAGTCACCTACCCCAGTGGCTTCTTTGCTTTTTAATAATATCTCTCACCCTAGAAGAGGAAAAGTAGTTGCCTTATAGTCACATTAAAAAAAAGAGGTGTTAAAGATTTATGCCCAGAGACAGTGACTCAAGCTTCAGGACTTGTGGGTTTGTTTTTTTCTTCCCCCTCTTTCACATGTGTTTTGTTCTTATGAAGTATCACCACCAATTTAAGAAAAAAAAAATGCTGTTGCAATTTAGGGGCGTGGGAACATTCTAAGAATCACACACACTCACACACACACACACTATGTTTCTTGAGTTGCCTTTTTCTATCCAGAACCTCCACATCACATTAGTTGCAGGAAGTTCTCTGAAATAAACTTATACAGACAGGGAGTGTATTGATATTGGTACAGCTTTACCTAGTCTAGATTTGAATGGATTGCAATAATCTGTTTCTTAAGAGATGGTTAAATCAGTCTAACTTTTGTTCTGCTGTTTACTTTTTGTGCAGGTGAATTTTTTCTGTCCAGCTTCTTGTGGAGTTCTCATCTATTCTCATTTTTCCCTTTCATGTCCTCTCTTCATTTAGGAGGTCTAATGGTAGTTGTTTCAGTGTTGTCATATGAGCCAGTTGCTGTGTCAAAGATTTCCTTTTTTTATTGGATGGGCAGGGATTTTGTTTCTTTTTAACAGACAAGAAAAAACAATTTGACAATGACACTTGCTTACCTCCAGCTACTAGCACTCTTTAAAAAAAATTAGCTTGTTAAGGAAGGTTCTATGTATTTTGCTAAAGGTCACACTGCACATGGAATAATTTTGCTTAGTGTCAGGCCTTCATTGCTTTCTTTGAGGCTGTCACATTATTTTTCTGTCACTATATTAGTAGACCTAAAGGTGACACTGTGCAGGTTTAAAACTAAGTGTGGTGTTATGTGGCAGGAGAAATGTCAATGTGAACAACTCTGACTCTAGCAGCAGGATCGAATTTGATTATTTCAATAGTTCTTAGCTTTCAATTGACACGATTTTGTATTAATTACATGCTTAAGTCTTCCTGGCCTCCTTGAATTAGCAAGAACCACAACTGAAAAAGGACAAAAGGATTATCTGATGTTTCTAGAACAGTTAAATGCTCTGCATTTCTACACTGAAGACTTTATGAGAAGATAAACAAAGGTTTGAGATATTGCTGTAAATGTAAAAGAAATACACTGGAGATTTCAGCACAGAATAATTGCGATCACCGACCACACCTTGCCTCTGCGCGTGCTGAATTTTAGATGCCTAAATATGAATTTTCAGAACTGAATGTCTGTCAATTTTGGCTAGTTATTGTATATTATTCAGAATGTGAACTGTTGTATGTGAAGCTAAGTGTTTAAAACATCATTAGACTATCTCAAACGCTTAAATTTGCAAGACAAGTTTGAAGAATGCTTTAAAACATTGTTTATTTTATTAACTGTTTGCATGTGCTGCAAGCACTGAAATACCCCAATTATGAAGTCATTTTGGTGAAGTTACTTTATCTGCGTAAATTATTCTACATCTGAGACAGAGAAGCAGCAGGGTTCAGTAAAAGATCTAGGGCACAAAGGTGAGAGAACATGTTTTCTGCTGCACTGAATTTCATAGCTTCTTGAAGCATGACTATATAAAAACCCACACAGGCTACGGTACTGAAAAGTAGTGACACTTTTTCTGTCTTCCGAATAAAAAACCCCTGATCTTATGTCAGTTTTTTCCAGTTAACCTTATGAAAAATAGATGAACAAGTGCCTCTTTTTTTGGTGCTGTTGTTGAATGGCCTTCTCTCTGACACTGTGCAAAAGGGTTCTACCAATTTATAATGACTTCACAGCTTTTGCATTTTGCCTGGGTTTGTCAGCAGAGTCAGCGATAACAGCTTTCCTATGTTTGCCCTGAAATTACTTAATAGTTTGAATTAATTATTATTGTCGTATCTTTAATTGTGTTTTGTGCCTTTTAAACAAGCACAGTGATTTTTAAAATGACATTTGTTCTTGCACGCTCTCCATTGTATACTTTTCTAAATGCCCTGGCTGTTAGACTTCAGTAGCTCATTGCAGTAGGAGTCAGTTTTGTTCATCCTTTTGTTGGTGGTGGTGGTTTTAATTCTGCCTACTTTGTTTTCTGGCTCATCTCTGACTGAAAGTTAGGTGAGGTGACTGAAAGTTATTTCACACTTCTGTGAAGTATTATCTATATAGACAGACCAAGCTAGCTGCCTATTTTTGTCTTACTTGTCACAGGTGGTTTTAGAAAATAACTTGCTTTCTTGCTAACCTGATTTCTTCTGATACCAATTGGTACGTTTTTCTCTAATCGAAAAGAATCAAAAACTAGCCTACCCACCCCCTATGATTTCATATTGCAATTAAACTTGTACCCAAACATAACTGAGAAAGCTACAGCTAGGTGATGGTGATGCTGAGTAATTCTAATTTTCCTTGCCAACTCACAAGATTGTCTTGTGTTCTTTCTTCTTGTACTCAGCTTTGTGTGTGTTCTGTCAGAGCATGCACCCGCAATGTATAATATGCACCTGGCTGGTTTTTATCTTTGGATTTTATCTTTATCTTTGGATTTCTGTGCCACGGAATGAGAACGGGCTATTTTTTAAGGGTTTTTGTTCTAAGTTAGGTAATAGTAAAAGGGTTAAGGGATTTTTTTTCCCCGCTCTTGCTTTCATTAGATGCTATAGGCTACTGTTTCTCATGTTAAAATACACAGTAATTCAGTTTTTCATTCGGATTATCATCAAACCAGGATTTTCTTGAATATTCATCACAATACATATTTTCTTAGTATCAGTGCAAATGTTTTTTCTCTGGGAATTTGCAAGAATGCTTTCCCGTATAAACCCATATTGAGCTATGGAATATTTGAGTTGTCTTTTGAGAAATGCCACTAGTTTCAGGTGCCAGTACAGAACGTATAGGCGGTTAGAAATTTGTACGCAACAGTGTCTAGTAGAATTGTTGCCTTCATCTTTTCATGGCGTGAGGACCTTTCTGTAAGTTTCAATCTAATTCCTACAGTTCTAGTTTCATTTAAAGAACAATTCTGGTTCTTCTAATACCCTAGATCTGGCACACAGATTTATGAAATGAACACTACTTTACTCATCTGTGGCATGATAATTTTGAAACATAATGAAGACCAGTGGAATGGTACCACTGTTAATTGTTCCCTCTAATTTATAGTCGCTTCACACTGCAGAGCAGACAGCGTATCCTAGGGTCCCATTTATTAAAGTGAAAGGAGCTCATGGAATGTGAAGCAAACAGAGACACATAAGAAAAATGTGGGTTATTAGAGCTGCACAGCCATCAAGGTTGCATAAAAATTATTTATAAAAGTACAATCTAACTGCCAGTTTCAAAAGCACATTTTTATACTTCAACTTAAACCTATAAAGTGGGAAAGTATCATGTCTGTTTTACAAATGAGGAAACTGAAAAAAAGCAGGTAAAGGAGTGAGACAATAGCAGGGGAAAAAGTGGAGTATGAGTCCTGTCTCCATTTACTTGATTTGAGTTAATTAAATTTACCAGCCATTCAGTAGCAGCAAAGCAGTCCAGGTTTCCCTTCCTTCTCCAAAAGCTGCATGTAGATAAAAATCCTCAAAAGTAAGTCATGGCAGATTTGTAAAACTAGATTTTAAAAAGTGTTTGTATGCAATATAATCCTCTTACCCATTTAGTTCGCTTAAATTGTCATGCAGCTTACCCATTCTGTGGCAAGTAAAGCTACAGAAGTGTAGTGTACGGCTGCTCTGAAGTGCTGTGAAGCTCCTTTGCTTTTTTTCCCCCCCAAGAGCGTACTCAGTCTATGCAGACTGCATTTAGGTATTTACGTTCCCATTTGTTTATGTATTGGTGTTTGTAATCAATGACTGTTTTCAAACTCAATTCTGTAGATTAATTAGATTCCGTCTCTACCAATTCAGGAAATGCATTACTAGAATACTGGTTTGGACAGGTTTCCAAAGGTGGATTCCTTCCTGTATTGCCAGCAGCCATGAAATTCTCCCTGTGCTGGCTACAGCACTGCTGCCCAAAGAGATTCAGCTCTTCCTTATTACCTTGTTCCAGCCCATTGCGTGCAGGGACTTGATACGCTTTGTCTGGGAAGTAACTGTCACAGTTACTGGAAGCTCAAAGGCGTGCTTATGTCACTATGATCAAGTGTTACTGAGCTTCTGGCTCCTTGACTGGTTTTCATGTTTGTTCATTATCTGCCTTGCAGGTTTTGTGTTATCTGTAATCATTTCAGTGTGTTATTGTAATGTTAGGCTTTGTACTTTTGTACAAACTTTGTTTCGCTCCATTCTGTATCTCCTCCTCTGCTCCGTACGTGCTTCCAAGCGCTGTTTGAATACTCCTCTCACTTGTACTCTGGGTTCAAACTGAGCACTTTCTTCAATGGCAAGAAGAGGGGTGTTGCCCTAGTATTTCACCTCAGGAAGCTCTGCCTAAGTGATGTCACTTCACTTTATGAAGACTTCAGGAAGGAGAAACAAGAAGTTCCCCTGATGCACGGTATGCCCTGCGTGACAGGTGGTACTTGGCAATTATTACCATCTTTTAGGAAGGGAGGTAGACGATGCAGAAAGGCATTCCAAATGTCGGTTTAAACATAGAAATTATAATAGTCTGTAATAGTAAATAATATTAACATATATAGAGAAGTCTAAGTGATACATAAAATTTTACTGATTGAGAGAGTTAGTAGAGAAAGTGGTTTTGAACCTGGTTTTCCAAATTTATGTATTTAGAGTTAAGAGTAAGCTACAGAAATCTTAGAGATAGAAGAGGCCAAAAAAGCACCTACCTTAACAAGACCTTTTGTTTTAATATGTGATAATGTTTGAGTTAAAGGATCTTGATTTGTCCTTTATTAATTCTGTGTTTGAATTTTCGAACTTGGCAATTCTCACAGTTCTCCAAATTTCTTCAGTAGCTTTTACTATTTCTGCAACTTTAATCATCTTCTCTTGGGATTACATTATTGCTGAGCAGTGGCTGCTTTTGTTTGGAAGAGGAATTGCAAATGCCAGAAACCATACACCGGAAAAAAATAGGAGCAGAAGCTATTGTTTAAACTGTTAATTGGATATAGAGTAGAAATCTCTCTTTATTCTTCCATTTTAATCTCGTTTGTGCTGAAAAAAAATAGCTGTCTACAGCCCTGTTTGTTATGTTAGCTGTACATGAGTGGCCTTTCACTGTGCACTGAAGTGTTTTATGTGCCACCGCTAAATTCCCTCAACACTTATTTTTTGGAGAATGAAGGTGCAGCTGTATTCCGAATGATACTAAGTCATAAGCCTACCTTTGCGTATAGCCAAGAAGGACTGGTGTTCTTCTGTTATCTGACTCCCCTGGTCTTTCATGCAGAAATTTTATCATAACAGTGGGAACTATACTGCCCTGTTTCACGTAAGACAAAGATACCTATATTAGCCATTATGTATACCAAAAGACTCGCCATAATGACTTCCACGTAGAATTGCACAGTCAAGGCCATACTACGTAGAATTGAATTATGCATGACATTTTTAATGGTGGAAGAGAAATAGCAGGAGAAGGAAGTGCTGCAGAGAACAGGCCGCCTTTGCTGGTTATTAGGCACTGGTGAACGTGATGCAAATCCCAAGATATTATTCTTTTTGAAATTCTGGTGCTGAGCTGTACAAATCAAAACTATATAAAAGTAATACCTAGTGAGGGAAGATTAAAGAAAAGAAAAACTTTGACACAGGGAATTACAGAATACATACCAACATTGTACTTTGAAGAGTGAAAAATAAAGATCTTAGGTGGATACTGAAAGTATCGACTAACACAGATATTTACTGTCCAATAATTGCATGGATTAGTCTTATTTGATAATCTACAGTGATAATGCCTGTCAATGTCTATTCCTGAAAACTGGGAGAATGTAACATTATTTAAGGAAGAGTGGCTGCATCTTAAGTGGCAGCTGTGGTCTAAAGTCAGTTAATTGAAATTCCATCCTCTGCTGTACGTATTTTGATATATTCCATATCCTGTTGTATATATTGTTCACACAAATTCTTTGTTGATACCAAAATACTGTATATTTGGTCTTTGCAAGTTGAGACTGCCTAAACAGACCTGATGTGTATCCAAATATTTAAATTGAAAACTCATTAAGAGTTCTGTTGCAGTGTAGATTTTCTTCCCAAATGCACCAGATCCTAGATTAGGCATTTTTTGAGCCTTTTACGGTAGTATTACTGACATAGATCAAGATGATGTTTTCAGTTTTTATATTCTAGCATAGAAAGAGATACACGGTATAAAATTACTTGAGCTTGACCATTTCTGGTTGCTTGCCAGTGCTGTCAGGACTGCAGCAGGCATGATGCTTGATCCATCCATCTGGCATGTTTTCCTGTTGGCCGGGGAAGGCATCCATCCCAGTGCTCCTCACTGCAAAAGCAAGCTTGGCTCTCGTAACATGCAGACTTGACTCTGCAGAGAGGTCCCCACTGCTTCCCGTGCAGTTCACCCATTTCTCCCCAGGTCGTTCCTTACCAGCCTGCAAAATCCAACCATTCCTCACAAGACTTCTGCCAGCTGCTTATGCAGCCATTTTTTGTATTGTGCATATTTTGGTATATTCCATATCCTGTTGTATATATTGTTCACACAAATTCTTTGATACCAAAATATTTGGTCTTTGAAAGTTGAGACTGACTTAACAGGCCAAACACTGGCTCATTGGCTTTTGTAACCACCCACTTAAAAACTACCTGTTGCATGGTTGTGAAATGGTGTCTGTTGCTAGAGGGACTTTTTGGGAGAACAGAAAACTCAAGAAGGTTATCAGTCCTTGTCAGAAAAACTGAAAGAGTGAAACGTTTGAGATCTTCACTGCCAAGTGCATTTCATTGAAATAGAATGTACCAAAATAATTTCCTCACATCTTTCCTTCCCAGTTCCGGAAATCTTATTTACTCTTTTTGTAGTGTTAAAATGCTGTGTTACAGGGTAGGCAGAGTTACCCAAGACTTGATATTTACTGAAAAACAGAAGTGAAAGAAAAATTTGAAGGGGGAGCATCTCAGAGAGAAGCAGAAAGAAACAATTTACTACCAGGACATGCCTGAAAATACGTGAAAAGAGAAAACATTGCAAAAGCCAGAGTGCTGCTTCCCAGATACACAAAGGCTGAAAAAAAAAATTGAGAGAAAAGTATTTTTCAGAGTGTGAAGTCTTACATTAAAGGTTATCCTGTCATGCTAAGCTCTGTTGCATTGCCAGCATAGTACTACTATATCACCAGTAGTCCAGTTCAAACTTGATTATCGGTATTTCGATAGCCAAACACTATTAGATCTAACTTAATTTCAGGCTCTCTAGCATCATCCAATTTGTAATATTCAATTATCAATTATTACCACTGGTAATGCTACTGGCTGTTTGTCTTGTCTTAACTCTCTGGGTTTATGTATTTGTTTGTTTGTTTGTTTCTTTTTTTTTACTGCAAGTTGCAGAGTACACTCAATGGGTTGCTATTTTAGCAAGATCTCCGGAGAACACTCGATGTGTGTTAAGAAAAATCTCAGGGAGCAATTTACAACCAACCAGATACCAGATGAGTGGACAAGAGTCCATAGTTCAACAAAAAAAACTTAAACATGAAAAGTTTGTTAGTACATGCTTGTGCCACACTTTGAAAACATAATAAGAAGATGATAAGAGGTAAAGTCGTTATCTCTCTGAAGTCAGTGACAAGGTTTCCGTGGACACCAGGGAAGAAATCGTTTCATCCCTTGTGTTACTTGTGGGTTAGTTAGATAAATTTCTAGCTTTGTTCTCATATTAAAAAGTACCTTTGACAATGCTGGAAAAATTGCATTTATAGTGTGTATTTTTCTAAAACGGCCTCTCAAAATATTTATAAACTATAATATAACTTGCCGTTTTGTCCCAAGTTCTCATCCGTTTCTTCAGCACAAGACATATTCAGAGTTGGGTGGGAAAGAAATACAGAGAACAGTAGACTACTTCAATATGTGCTTTCCAAAGACAAGTGTTCCTCAGTCTCTTATATTCCTAAGTATAATCTTGATGTGGTTGTAAATGTTAAGTTGCCTTTTGAGACACGTGTTCTTCTCTGTTTCCAGGTGGGCCATGCACAGGTACAGCTCATGCCTCGTTAACCACACCAACCAAAAGATCTTGTGACTCAGGTATGCGATTTGTGGGGGTTGAGGAACTAGATTTTGTATGGTATGTAGCTGTATGGTTATAGTTTAATAGTCAAGCGTAGAATATCAGGCAATTTCCATATGAAAATAGAGTGTGTATATAAAAGGATTTGTATGCAAATAGTTCATGTCAGAGTCCTGTTCAACATAATTCCATAAATATACTGCGTTTTCAGCTAACCTCTGTAAACGTAAGACACACAGGAATAATTGTTTGGTGTAAATCTAATGATAGTGATAGCGTTCTGGAAATCCCCCCTTTAAATGCAGAGTAGTGAGTAGAAAACTGGAGTATATTGACTATACTTTACCCCATAAAAGATGCAGTAGAGACAGCTGGTGTTTGCATTGAGACTAAATTTTACCTGCTTTTGGTGACTTTATTTCTCCGTGGAGGATATAGATGCATAATCTCTCACAGAGCAAGTGTTAGTAGTGACGTATTAGGTCATTGCCAGGCTGAAGTTGCTGCTTCGGTAGCAGATCTGTCACAAAGAGTCATGTGAACACTCATTCAGGCAGGCAGCCAAGTTACCTGAAGTGGCTCAGATCTTTTTCAGACTTTGGTTTTGCATGGATTAAGGAGAGCTCATATGATCCTTCCCACTGTGAGAAGCCATAACCTCCTGTGGAATGGTACTGACGGGCATCTGGGTAGTAATGTTCTAGCAGTCTGAGTTTCAAAAGTAATTGTTGCCTAAATTTGCATTTATGTACCAAGTTCTACTGAGTGTGCAGAAAGGAAGGGTATTCCTGTTTGATTAAGAGCTCTCACTCTTTCAGGAATTCCTTTGAGGTCATTCTTTCAAAAAGAGCGTTTCAAGTTACTGTATGTTTAGCTGAACTGTAGTTACTCCGTGTATGCACATTGTTAGCTTGCAGAGAGTGTGTAAGGGTGCAAGTTGACTTTGTCTGCAGTGAGGGAGGGTTAAAGAGAAGCTACATTACCTTGCACTTGGTACAGATGCAGACCTGAAGTAATGCATGATAATCTGTGACAATGCTTTGAGTATTGTTTGCCGAAGAACTCTTCATTTGGCACTGGAAGATACTGGATCCAGCTTCTCCAGAGTAGGAGGAGTGGTTTTTCTTTTCTACGAAGCAATGGAGGTGTACCTAAACAAGAAGGAATGTTTGCCACTGTATCCCTCGTAAACTAATCTGCTTTGTTCATGGTATTACTAAATTGTATTTTTTTTACATATTAGCTGTTGCAATGTTTAACTCTGCTTTTCATTGCAGGGTAATTCAAAAGCTTTCTGTGATGCTATAGATACTGAAAACTGAGCGTACTATATTAATACTTTAAAAAATGTGTTCGTGGTTAGCAAAAAAGCAAGTAAGTTCACTATTTGAAGTGTTGTATGGCAACAGTGAAAGCTCTTTAGAATAAAGCAGATTAAGCTAGACATGTCAAAAATACTAATTAAATGGGTGGCTAACTTTTCTCAGTAGTTCTCTTATTTTCAGTTAATACTAATGTTTGGTCCTCCTTCAAGCATATTTTTTTTTCCCTAAAAGTCTGCCATATATCAGCATTTGAGACAGAGAATTAGAAATTTGACCTAGTTGTCTTGTATGCAGGTTCCTGTCAGGAGGATATTAAGGAAGACATAAACCTTTCATATTTTATTAGCATTAATGTAACCACTGAAGAAAGATCAAAACAATAAATCTGCCCAGACACAGGCAGAGTTCTCCTACAAGAAAAGAATTTTTTTACCTCATGCACTTGTCATCTTGCATGCTGGAGGAGCAGTTCAGATGACTTATGATTACCAGATAGTGGGTTTTTTCCTCCTCCTGTTCACCAGAATCATCACTGTGGTAAAGAGTAGTTCTGTTCTAAAGTGCCCATAGGACAAGGGTTATAATGAAAAGAATTAATAAAGCCTTGCCGTCATTAGTTTGGATGATGCCTCAAAGTGTTTTGAGAGCCAGCGGTCTGAAGATTTTGTAGGAATAAAGATGGGACTGTGTGGCCTAGTGCATAGGTCCTCATGTGTTTTGCTTTGTGTCTCAGTGGTTAGATAATGTTATGACTGATGGCAGATGCTGTGAGGCTTGCTCTAGTCAATAAAGCGTGCAGATTCTGTTTATATTGGGTGCCTGTGTCCTGAAAGTGCAGTATGAAGTGGCATAATACTCTTCTTTTTCCTGCTGTACAGTTTCAATGATAATTTAAGATGCAGTTCTAAACAGCCAGATTTTGAAACATTTTCATGTAACTTAAAGAAACCTGGAAAAAAAATCAGTGGAACTGTGTGAGTGCACTCAGTTAATTTTTAATTGTGGGGTAGAGAAGGTAGTAGAAACAGGCAGATAAAATGCAGTAATGTTACAGTCAATAAATACATTATATCCCTAAAGCTGGTGAGTTTTTAAGTAATTTATTTCTCAGTAGCAGTTTATGAGAGATGTGCATCTTTAATATTTGTATAGTTGGTAGCTCACATTTGTGAGGATATCTGTCTTTAGATGTGTGTGGTAGTATTTATGTTGTGTAAGACTATAGTATCTGTCTCATTGCTCTGTGCTTTTTCCAGTTTAAAATTTGAGCCTAGAAGATACAAATAATTCTTCCACTGCTTGTGCAAAGCAGTTGGCCAGGTGTGTGGTCCATTTTGAAGTTTGGGGTTTATTGATGCTCTACACTAAGGTGTTTGCTTGATTGTAGCAGTGCCAGAAATCCAATTGCTTTGAGGCTGAGCCTGCACAATCAAGAGGACAGCCTTTGAGGAGTTACAGAAAGGGCAGGTTGTGGAAAATGAAGTGCGGAAATTTTGAGCCAGAGCTAAACCCAAGAAATCCTTATTTTTGTATGATCATCTTTTTTTAATCAGTCTTTATGTGTTGATTAAGGACAAAAAGACCTGGTACACCACTAATTAGATTTTTTTTTTTTTTTAATTGCTCTGAAGTGTTAAGCTCTTGAGCAAAAAAAATATACAAAATATTACTGAAGGGGGTTTATAATATTGAAACAACTTTAAGGTATGTTTTTCATTGGTATTCCAAGGGACTTTTAATGTCTTTTTTACATATGACTTCTGGAGGGCTTTGAATTAGAAATCCAACCTTCTTGGAGCTCTTTCACCAACAGGAAAGTGATGATAGAACAACCTTCGAGCAGCGTAATAAATCACCCAACCCTGGCAATAGTAGTGCCCATTAGAAATGCAGTTGTCCGTCCCCCCCCCCCCGC